>NC_057803.1:40247716-40370985 GCF_018294505.1 Triticum aestivum
AAGGTAGAAGATAATATTAGAAGATAGGCCCTTCGCAGAGGGAAGCAGAGGTTGTCATGTGCTTTTATGGTTGGATGCACAAATTCTTAATGCGAAAGTACGTCACTTTATATTGCCCCTTGTGATATGAACCTTTATTATGCAGTCCGTCGCTTTTATTACTTCCACATCACAAGATCGTATAAAGCTTATTTCTCCCACACTAATCATACATATTTAGAGCAATTTTTATTGCTTTGCATCGATGACAACTTACTTGAAGGATCTTACTCAATCCATAGGTAGATATGGTGGACTCTCATGGCAAAACTGGTTTAAGGGTATTTGGAAGCACAAGTAGTATCTCTACTTGGTGCTGAGAATTTGGCTAGCATGAGGGGGAAAGGCAAGCTCAACATGTTGGATGATCCATGACAACATACTTTATCTCAGATATAAGAAAACATAACCCATTACGTTGTCTTCCTTATCCAACGTCAACTCTTTAGCATGTCATATTTTGATGAGTGCTCCCAATCATAAAAGATGTCAATAATAGTATATTTATATGTGAAACCTCTCTTTCCTTATTACTTCCTATTAATTGCAACGATGACCAAAGCTATGTTTGCCAACTCCCAACAACTTTTAATCATCACACTCTTTCTATGTGAAGTCATTACTATCAATAAGATCAATATGAACTTTTGTTTCTTCTTATTCTTTTTCTCTTTTCTTTTATTCACCCAAGATCATAGCAAGAAAATCAAGCCCTTGACTCAACACTAATCTTTATTATATAGCTCACGGACTCGATTACATAGAGAGATCATAAGGCAAAACTCAAAATTAGATCATGCCATAAACTTTATTCTACTAGATCAAAATACTACTAATAGGATCGAACTAAGGAAAACGGTAAAGATAGGAGTTGTGATTGTGATACGATACCGGGGCACCTCCCCCAAGCTTGGCGGTTGCCAAGGGGAGTGCCCATACCCATGTTATTATATATCCTTGGTTGGTGAAGATGGAGGTGATGGATAGTCGCACATCGAGCGTAAGAGGTCCTCTAGCTTGCGAATAATGCCCTTGAGTGCAAAGATATGCTCCTTCAAAAAAATATTTTCACTTGTGAGATACTTGTTTTGAATACGAGTTAACTCAATCATCTGGAAAGCTTCGATCTCAGTTGGGGTAAGAAGGTTGTGATCGAGTTGAAGGATGTCTTCTGTTGCCGGAGCTTTGTTCTCTGTGGCCTTCTTGATCCTTTCATCCTTGTTGATCTCCATGGGTTCTTCCCTCTTCAGATCTATCTTCATTAGCCAGGCATCTTTGTCACCCACAAGTATAGGGGATCTATCGTAGTCCTTTCGATAAGTAAGAGTGTCGAACCCAACAAGGAGCAGAAGGAAATGATAAGCAGTTTTCAGCAAGGTATTCTCTGCAAGTACTGAAATAAGTGGTAACATATAGCTTTGTGATAAGATAATTTGTAACGAGCAACAAGTAACAAAAGTAAATAAAGTGCAGCAAGGTGGCCCAATCCTTTTTGTAGCAAAGGACAAGCCTGGGAAAACTCTTATATAAGGAAAAGTGCTCCCGAGGACACATGGGAATATCGTCAAGCTAGTTTTCATTACGTTCATATGATTCGCATTCGGTACTTTGATAATTTGACATGTGGGTGGACCGGTGCTTGGGTGCTGTTATTACTTGAACAAGCATCCCACTTATGATTAACCTCTATTGCAAGCATCTGCAACTACAACAAAAGTATTAAGGTAAACCTAACCATAGCATGAAACATATGGATCCAAATCAGCCCCTTACGAAGCAACACATAAACTAGGGTTTAAGCTTCTGTCACTCTAGCAACCCATCATCTACTTATTACTTCCCAATGCCTTCCTCTAGGCCCAAATAATGGTGAAGTGTTATGTAGTCGACGTTCACATAACACCACTAGAGGCTAGACAACATACATCTCATCAAAATATCGAACGAATACCAAATTCACATGACTACTAATAGCAAGACTTCTCCCTTGTCCTCAGGAACAAACGTAACTACTCACAAAGCATATTCATGTTCATAATCAGAGGGGTAATAATATGCATAAAGGTCTGAACATATGATCTTCCACCAATTAAACCAACTAGCATCAACTACAAGGAGTAATTAACACTACTAGCAACCTACTAGCACCAATCCCGGACTTGGAGACAAGAATTGGATACAAGAGATGAACTAGGGTTTTGAGATGAGATGGTGCTGATGAAGATGTTGATGGAGATTGCCATCTCCCGATGAGAGGAGCGTTGGTGATGACGATGGCGATGATTTCCCCCTCCGGAAGGGAAGTTTCCCCGGCAGAATAGCTCTGCCGGAGCCCTAGATTGGTTCCGCCAAGGTTCCGCCTCGTGGCGGCGGAGTTTCGTACCAAAAGGTTGCTTCTTATTTTTTTCTGACGAAAGACTTCATATAGCAGAAGATGGTCATCGGAGAGCCACCAAGGGGCCCATGAGGTAGGGGGCGCGCCCTAGGGGGGGCACCCTCGTGGACAGGGTGTGGGACCCCTGGTCTTCATCTTTGGCGAGGATTTTTCATTATTTATTATAAGGTATTCCGTGGAGTTTCAGGACTTTTGGAGTTGTGCAAAATAGGTCTCTAATATTTGCTCCTTTTCCAGCCCAGAATTCCAGTTGCCGGCATTCTCCCTCCTTTTGTAAACCTTGTAAAATAAGAGAGAATAGCCATAAGTATTGTGACATAATGTGAAATAACAGCCCATAATGCAATAAATATCGATATAAAAGCATGATGCAAAATGGACGTATCAGTGGCACCTCAGGTTGGGGGGTATAAGTTCACCAAGGTGCTTATGGATGGAGGAAGCAGTATCAATATCCTTTACTATGAAACCTTCCGTCGCATGGGATTGACATATAAGAATCTTAAACCGTCGAACACCGTCTTTCATGGTGTGGTGCCTGGTAAATCGGCATACCTTGTTGGCAAGATAGCTCTAGAGGTTGCTTTTGGAGATGATCATGATTCAAGATCAGAGATGTTGACTTTTGAAATGGTGAAAATCAAGAGTCCATATCATGCTTTGTTCGGACGGCCGACTTATGCTAAGTTCATGGCAAGGCCTTGTTATGTTTATCTGCAGCTTAAGATGCCGGGTCATAAGGGGACTATCACGGTGCATGGGAGCCGGAAGATTGCTTTGGAATGTGAAGAAGGTGATGCGGCTTATGCTGAGTCGGTTTGTGCCACAGAGGAGCTGAATTTTTATAAGGACAATGTTGATCCGACAGATATGAATTCTCTGAAAAAGCCAACTACAGAGCATGATCCGGCGCTGAAAGTTAAATCGGCTGAGGAGACTAAGCTGGTTAACTTTGTTCCCGGCGATTCATCCAAGCAGTTCAGCATCAACGCTAACCTGGATCCGAAATAGGAAAGCGCACTCATCGAGTTCATCCGTGAGAACCAGGACATCTTTGCATGGGAGCCTTCTGACATGCCAGGTGTACCGAGGGAACTCGCTGAGCACACTCTTAATATAGATCCTAAGTTTAAACCAGTCAGGCAGTTTCTCCGCCGCTTCAACGAGGAGAGGTGTAAGGCTATTGGTGAAGAGGTAGCCCGGCTTTTGGCAGCAGGGTTTATTGTGGAGGTCTTTCACCCTGAGTGGCTAGCTAATCCGGTGCTGGTACTTAAGAAAAACGACACTTGGCATATGTGTGTGGATTACACAGACTTAAACAAGGCCTGTCCAGCTGATCCCTTTTCTCTTCCTCGTATCGATCAAATTATTGATGCTACGATAGGTTGTGACCGTTTGTGTTTTCTGGATGCCTATTCTGGTTATCATCAGATCAAAATGGCAGTTAAGGACCAGGAGAAGACAACTTTCATAACTCCCTTTGGAGCCTTCTGCTATGTATCTATGCCTTTTGGGCTCAAGAGTGCCCAGGCGACTTATCAGCGTTGTGTCCAGAATTGTCTTCATAAATAGATTGGGTGCAATGTTCATGCTTATGTGGATGATATTGTGGTGAAATACAGAAAATAGGAAACATTGATAGATGACTTGAAGGAAACTTTTGATAACCTCCAGGTTTATAAGATGATGCTTAATCCGGCCAAATGTGTCTTTGGTGCACCGGCAGGCAAGCTGGGTTTTCTGGTGTCTAACAAGGGCATTGAAGCTAATCCGGAGAAGATCACAGCTATCACATCTTTGGCTAAACCGATGTGTATCAACGATGTTCAGCGTTTGGCGGGCCGGATTGCAGCCTTAAGCCGGTTTATCAGTCGCCTTGGGGAGAAGGCTATCCCTTTGTATCAGATGCTAAAGAAGAGGGATCACTTCGTTTGGAGTGATGCTGCTGATAAATCGTTTGAGGACTTGAAGAGATAGTTAGCCAAGCCACCTGTCCTTGCGGCTCCGGTCGATAAAGAACCCTTATTGCTATATGTGCCTTCTAATGCCCGGGCTGTTAGTGTGGCTATTGTTGTGGAGCGCAAGGAGGCCGGAAAAGAGTACCCGGTTCAACGGCCGGTTTATTATATCAGCGAGGTGCTTATTGAGTCCAAACAGAGATACCCACATTGGCAGAAGCTGATGTGTGGGGTTTTCATGGCAAGAGGAAGCTCAAGCATTATTTTCAGGGTCATCCTATCACAGTAGTCAGTTCAGCCCCCTTGGGAGATATCATCCAAAACAGAGAATCAATTGGCCAGATTGCCAAATGGGCTATTGAGCTCGGACCTCACGGGTTAAAATATACGTCTCGCACAACAATCAAATACCAAGCACTTGTGGACTTCATCAATGATTGGATAGAGTTGCAGGCACCGGAGGAAAAGCCAGATAACACTTATTGGACTATTCATTTTGATGGGTCCAGACAATTGGAAGGCTCGGGGGCTGGAGTCATATTAACTTCCCCCACGAGGTGATAAGTTTTGTTATGTTCTCCGTTTAATGTTCCCTTGCACTAACAATGCAGCTGAATATGAGGCCTTGCTCCATGGTCTTCGGATGGCTAAGGAGATGAATTTAAGCCGGATTAAGTGCTTCGGTGACTCGGACCTGGTAGCTCAACAGGTGTCTGGCATTTGGGATTCCAAGGATCCACTCATGGCGTCGTATCAACGAGAGGTGGACATAGTAGCTGGTCATTTCAAGGGTTATCAGGTGGACCATATAGACCGGCAAAAAAATGAAGCGACGGACGCTTTAAGTCGCTTAGGCTCTTAGCGCAAACCGGTGCCACCCAATGTGTAACACCCACAATGCGGCTATATCTCCCACGTGTCGGGGCATGACTTAGAGGCATAGCAGCATGGTAGGTTTGTCGCAAGAGGAGTAATCTTCACACAATCCCATGTACTGAATAGAAAGGGATAAAGAGTTGGCTTACAATCGCCACTTCACACAAATACAAATTAAACATACATCATCCAGAATACAATCAAAGGTCCGACTACGGAACCAAAATAAAAGAAGAAAACCCCAAATGCTAGATCCCCGATCGTCCCAACTGGGCTCCAGTACTGATCAACAGGAAACGAAACAAAACAACTATCAAGATCTTCATCGAGCTCCCACTTGAGCTGGGTTGCGCCACCTGCACTGGTATCATCGGCACCTGCAACTGTTTGGAAGTATCTGTGAGTCACGAGGACTCAGCAATCTCACACCCGCGAGATCAAGACTATTTAAGCTTATGGGTAGGAAAGGGTAGTGAGGTGGAACTGCAACACTAAGCATATATGGTGGCTAACATACGCAAAAGAGAGCGAGAAGAGAAGCAACCCAACGATCGAGAAGCTAGAAGTGATTAAGAAGTGATCCTGAAACTACTTACGTTCAAGCCACGAGACCGTGTTCACTTCCCGGACTCCGCCAGAAAGAGACCATCACGGCTACACACACGGTTGATTTATTTTAATTAAGTTAAGTGTCAAGTTTTCTACAACCGGATATTAACAAATTCCCATCTGCCACATAACCGCGGGCACGGCTTTCGAAAGTTCAAACCCTGCAGGGGTGTGCTAACTTAGCCCATCACAAGCTCTCACGGTCAACGAAGGATATTCCTTCTCCTGGGAGGACCCGGCCAGTCTCGGAATCCCGGTTACAAGACATTTCGACAATGGTAAAACAAGACCAGCAAAGCCGCCCGGAAGTGCCGACAAATCCCGATAGGAGCTGCACATATCTCGTTCTCAGGGCACACCGGATGAGCCAGACGTCGGGTTGGCATAGACCCTGGTTGCCCAGGGGGCGCCGGACATCGCTCAGGTTGGACCAACACTTAGAGAAGCACTGGCCCGGGGGGGGGGGGGTTAAAATAAAGATGACCCTCGGGCTCGCGAAAACCCAAGGAAAGGTTATAGGTTGTTAGGCAAAAGTAAAATAAAGATGACCCTCGGGCTTGCTGGAGGAGTTTTATTCAAAGCAAACTGTTAAGGGGTTCCCATAACACCCAACCGCGTAAGGGACACAAAATCAAGGAACATAACACCGGTATGACGGAAACTAGGGTGGCAAGAGTGGAACAAAACACCAGGCATAAGACCGAGCCTTCCACCCTTTACCAAGTATATAAATGCATTAATTAAATAAGAGATAATAATGATATCCCAACAATATCCATGTTCCAAACATGGAACAAACTTCATCTTCACCTGTAACTAGCAACGCTATAAGAGGGACTGAGCAAAAGCAGTAACATAGCCAAACAACGGTTTGCTAGGAAAGGTGGGTTAGAGGCTTGACATGGCAATATGGGAGGCATGATATAGCAAGTGGTAGGTATCGCGGCATAGAAATAAGCGAGCAACTAGCAAGCAAAGATAGAAGTGATTTCGAGGGTATGGTCATCTTGCCTGAGATCCTGCAAGGAAGAAGAACGAGTCCATGAAGAAGATAAACAGACGTAGTCGAACAGATTCCTCACAACTCAGGAACGAAACCGAAGCTAACGCGAGAAGCAACCCGGAAAGAAGCAAACAACATAGTAAACAACCATCGCATAACATGGCATGATGCACAACCAAGTATGATGCATGTCCGGTTTAAATAAGCATGGCATGGCAATATGCACAAACAATACTACAAATTAAGTGGAGCTCAATATGCAACAAGTTGCATGTTGACGAAACACCACGTGACTTATTTAGTTCTCTCCCGTTTATGTACTCAACAATATTAAATGTTGGTTAGCGTGGCAAGAGGTGAAGCAAATGAAAACTACCTATCTAGGCAAGTTTAAATGAGGCAGAAAATAACAAACAACAATTCCGGAAAATCCTCATATGCATATATTAGGTTTGGTACTGATCTGCCCTAAGCATAATTTTAGAGTTGTTAAACATGCACGATGAGTGCACCATGTTAAACTAGGCATTTTTCTACCCCATTTACATATAAAGTTTATTTAAAACCGAGCTACATTTATTTAGTTATGAATTAAAGCATTTTAACATGGCACATGAGCAAATTTAAACAAACAACAGTTTAAACATTTTAAACATGGTTGAAAGTTGCATATTATGAAACTAGACAAAATTCTAAGCATTTTTCATATATAAAACATTTTAAACCAATGCACGGTTTGTGAGTTAGGATATGCATGAACATGAGGGGCTTCACTGTAAAAACTGCAGATCCCTGGAATAAAAGGAAAATCGTTCTGGAGAAAAAAACATGAAATGGGCCTAATCAGGGACAAGCCCAATAGTGGAAGGGGAGGCGCAGCGGTGGCTCACCATGGGCTTGGCCCATGAGTTGGAGGGGAAGCAGGCCGGGGGCTGCTGGGCCTTGGAGGCTGAGCGAGGTCAACACGAGGCAGGGACGAGGGCTTCAGGTCATGGCGCTCGTCTCCCTCGAAAAGAAGATGCACAGCGGGATCGGTCAACAGGCACAACAATGCATGGGACTCCGGCGACGAGGCCTTGGCGGCGATGCAGGGAAGGGAAGCGGCGGGACTCCGGTGCGGCAGGGAGCTCGGCGGACGGGGTCGAGCCGGAGGAGCTCAGGGCCTCAAGTGTAGGCGCAGAGGAGGCCGAGGCACCATCGCAGGGGAACGACAGCAGCGGCAGGGAACTTGGCATCATCTACAGGTTCAGGAGGCATCATCGGGGCCTGTGCCGTCGAGACCCGAAGGAGGAGGCGAGGCATTGATGGATCCGGCCAAATGTGGGCGTCGAGGCGGCGGGGAGGACCTGGATCAGGAGCTTGGCTCTCCATCACGCTCATCCCTGTGAACCAGCGAGAGGAAAAGATCTGAGAGGGGGAGAGAGATCCAGGGGAAAACGAAGGGAGAAGGAGGAACGGGCGGTTCCTGGTGACTGTTGTTGCTGGCCAGGAGCCTTCGATGAGGGAAGCACCGGCGAGGAGGAGGCTGAGCGCGGGAGGCCGGCGCTGGGTCGTTGTGGGAGCACCTGGACAGGGGTTCAAACAAGCAGGGGATCAGGCGAGGTGGTAGGAGGCTTGCGGGAGGAGGCAGCAAGTGAGGTGGATGGAGTTGGATCTAGAGGAGCTCTGGTTGGCCGGGCGTGCAAATCAAGGAGGAGAGGAGTGGCGGCTGCTGGATGGAATGGTGGATGGGACAGGGGAGATCCCAAGGGGAATTTGGGTGGAGCAGCGGCGGCGGTAGAGACAAACTTCCTAGATTTTAGGGTTTGGTCTAAATGGGCTAGGGGTCTATATATATATGTGAAATGGGTGATGATTTGGATCCTCCGATCGCGATCGGACGGTCTAGAATAAATGGGTTAGGGAGTCCAAATAAGAAACCGGAGATATTTTGTAGATGTTTGGGGATGATCCGAATCCAACGGTGACGACTGCCCGGGTCGGGTTCGGGACAACTTTTGGATGCGCGCGCGAGGAGGGTCGCAGGCTGACGAGAGAGTTTAAGTTGGGCCTGGCGGTGAGTGGTAGTGGGCTGTGCGGAAAGCCTTGGGCTGAGAGAAGAGAAGTGAGAGACCCACGACTGTTTCCAGAGACCGAAAACGTCCGACGTTTTGACCGACTATATTGTCGCTATAGTTATCCATTGGGGCGTCAAACGGACTCCGAATGCGATGAAACTTGGCAGACGGTCTACTGACAACATAAAAACACCGCATATCAACTTTCAACCCATTCCAAGAACATTTTCTGGCCACTTATAAAATAATATTTCAGATGTGCCGCGGGCGCGTGCAAGTGTGTCTGGGCTCAGAACGGACAATGGAGAGAACGAGGAGACCGGGACGGATGCAAGTTTTGAAAACATGATGATGCAATGCACATGATGACATGGCAAGATGCAACACGCAAGTGAATGACATGACAAATACAACGAATAACTGGAAGACACCTGGCGCAACGGTCTCGGGGCGTCACACAATGTCTTCCTGGACGTGCTACATAATCCGTCCGTCAAAATACCTACTAAGGAGGATTTGGCTGTTCCTGACCCGGAGGCACAATTAGTGGCGGCTCTCCACGTTATTCCAGATTGGAAAATCCCATACCTGGCGTACATGAACCGGGGGGAGTTACCATATGATGAAATTCTGGCCCGGCAGATAATCCGGCGATCCAAGTCAATGACCATTGTTGATGGGGAGTTGCATCATTGCAGTGTAACAGGGGCGTTTTAGCATTGTGTCTCTCCTCAAGAAGGTTGTGAGATTTTGCGTGATATCCACCAAGGAGATTGTGGTCACCACGCCGGTTCGAAATCCTTGGTGGCTAAGGCCTTTCGTCACGACTTCTATTGGTTGACGGTCATGCTGATGCTGAGGATTTGGTAAAGAGGTGTGACAGTTGTCAGAAGCTTGCACGCCGCGCTCATGTTCCGGCTCAAGAATTAAGGATGATTCCAATCACTTAGCCGTTTGCAACTAGGGGGCTAGATATGGTTGGACCCTTTAAGAGGTCCAAGGACAAGAAGACCCACCTACTGGTGGCAGCTGATAAGTTTACCAAATGGGTAGAGGCAGAGCCAGTCAGTAAGTGTGATGCAGCCACGACGGTTCAATTCATCAAAAAGGTGATCTTTCAGTTTGGTTTTCCACACAGCATTATAACTAATAATGGTACTTATCTGTCCAAGGGTGCTATGGAAGAATTTTGTCAACATGAGCACATCCGGCTTGACGTGTCATCAGTGGCTCACCCCCAATCTAATGGTCAAGTAGAGAGGGCCAATCAAGAGATTTTGAGAGGTATCAAACCCCGACTTATGGTTCCTTTAAAACAGACACCAGGTTGTTGGGTGGAGGAGTTACCTTCTGTGTTATGGAGTATCAACACCACACCGAACAGATCTATGGGTTACACGCCTTTCTTCATGGTTTACGGAGCAGAGGCGGTTCTCCCTAGTGACATCCGTCATGACTCGCCCCGTGTGCCGGCTTATGTTGAAGCTAATAATGAGAAAGCACGTCAGGACTCACCGGACCTGTTAGATGAGGAGCATGATCTTGCAGCGGCACGTTCGACAATTTATCAACAAGATCTGCGACGTTATCACAGCCACCGGGTTAAACCAGAACTTTTCAAGAAGGCGATCTGGTGCTCCGGCTCATCCAGGATCAGACTGATATGCACAAGTTATCCCCACCTTGGGAAGGACCTTTTGTGGTCAGCAAAAATCTGCACAATGGATCATACTACCTTATCAATGTTCGAGAGCACAAAGACTCACGTAAATTGGAGGAGGAGACCCAGCGGCCGTGGAATATAGCTCATCTTCGGCCCTACTATACTTGAGCCACAGGCTCTTCTTATGTACATAATTATGACAATGTATATATTATGATCAATATAATAAACCGGAGCCTCAGCTAAAGCGGGGTCTCTGTTGTTTTTACATCATGTGTGTTTACATGGGGGCTTCTGTTTATACAACGGAGTTCTATAGATCCGGCTTATAAAGCCACACATATATAAAAGGAAATCACTAGGGGGCTTGGTCGTATTTGAACCACACTACGCCTCTTGATCGGCTTAAAGCCAAAGGGAAATCACTAGGGGGCTTGGTTGTATTCGAACCATAGCTACACCTCTTGATAGGCTTAAGGCCAAAAGGAAATTATATGGGACCAAAGAGAGTCTGTTGCAAAAGCACAACTCAAACATAGGCACCCACTGAGCACAGCTCAAATGTTGCTTGGGGCTCTTTGCTTCTCAAAGAACAAAGAGTTTGCACCTTTGCAATAGGCTATCAAGCCAGGCTTGGAAGCCAAGTGTATTCACCTAAAACCCCGAGTTATCCTGCCTTTTTAAGTAAGTCACTCCGTCCAGGTAAACTTGGTATGACCCGTCGAACATTTGACGCATCAATCTCATAGACCCTGAACTTGTCAAAGTTAAAACGATGATTGGTTAAAGATTGAGGTCCATCTTAAAAGGCTTTGAAAAATGGTTTAACTCAGTGGCCTGGTGATATGTCCATTCTGCATCATGCTTTCATATCGATATTTATTGCATTATGGGTTGTTACTACACGTTATGTCACAATACTTATGCCTATTCTCTCTTATTTTACAAGGTTTACATAAAGAGGGAGAATGCCGGCAGCTAGAATTCTGGGCTGGAAAAGGAGCAAATATTAGAGACCTATTCTGCACAGCTCCAAAAGCCCTGAAACTTCATGGAATTTATTTCCAGAATATATAAAAAATACTGAGCGCAAGAAGTACCAGAGGGGCCACTCACCAGCCACGAGGGTGGGGGGCGCGCCCCCTGCCTCGTGGGCCCCCTGGTGGCCCTCCGATGCCCATCTTATGCTATATGAAGTCTTTCGTCCGAGAAAAAAATCATAAGCAAGCTTTCGGGACGAGACTCCGCCGCCACGAGGCGGAACCTTGGCAGAACCAATCTAGGGCTCTGGCGGAGCTGTTCTGCCGGGGACACTTCCCTTCGGGAGGGGGAAATCATCGCCATCGTCATCACCAACGCTCCTCTCATCGGGAGGGGGCCAATCTCCATCAACATCTTCACCAGCACCATCTCCTCTCAAACCCTAGTTCATCTCTTGTATCCAATTCTTGTCTCTAAGTCTGGGATTGGTACTTGTAGGTTGCTAGTAGTGTTGATTACTCCTTGTAGTTGATGCTAGCCAGTTTATTTGGTGGAAGATCATATGTTCAGATCCTATATGCATATTAATACCCCTCTGATTATGAACATGACTATGCTTTATGAGTAGTTACGTTTGTTCCTGAGGACATGGGAGAAGTCTTGCTATTAGTAGTCATGTGAATTTGGTATTCGTTCAATATTTTGATGAGATGTATGTTGTCTATCCTCTAGTGGTGTTATGTGAATGTCGACTACATGACACTTCACCATTATTTGGTCCTAGAGGAAGGCATTGGGAAATAATAAGTATATGATGGGTTGCTAGAGTGACAGAAGCTTAAACCCTAGTTTATTCGTTGCTTCCTAAGGGGCTGATTTGGATCCATATGTTTCATGCTATGGTTAGGTTTACCTTAATACTTCTTTTGTAGTTGCGGATGCTTGCAATATGAGTTAACCATAAGTGGGATGCTTGTCCAAGTAAGGACAGCACCCAAGCATCGGTCCACCCACATATCAAATTATCAAAGTACCGAACGCGAATCATATGAATGTGATGAAAACTAGCTTGACGATAATTCCCATGTGTCCTCGGGAGCGCTTTCTTCTATATAAGAGTTTGTCCAGGCTTGTCCTTTGCTACAAAAGGGATTGGGCCACCTTGCTGCACTTTATTTACTTTTGTTACTTGTTGCTCGTTACAAATTATCTTACCCCAAAACTATCTATTACCTATATTTTCAGTGCTTGCAGAGAATACCTTGCTGAAAACCGCTTATCATTTCCTTTTGCTCCTCGTTGGGTTCGACACTCTTACTTATCGAAAGGACTATGATAGATCCCCTATACTTGTGGGTCATCAAGACTCTTTTCTGGCGTCGTTGCCGGGGAGTGAAGCGCCTTTGGTAGGTGGAATTTGGTAAGGAAAAATTTATATAGTGTGCTGAAATTTACTGTCACTTGTTACTATGGAAAGTAATCCTCTGAGGGGCTTGTTCGGGATATGTTCACCTCGACCAGTAGAGCAAAGAGTTACTCCTCAACCTACTCAACCACTGAAAATGAAAATTTCTACTTTGAAATTCCTTCGGGTATGATAGAAAAACTACTAGCTAATCCTTTTGCAGGAGATGGAACATTACATCCTGATGAGCACCTAATATATGTGGATGAAGTTTGTGGATTATTTAAGCTTGCAGGTATGCTCGATGATGTTATCAAGAAGAAGGTCTTCCCTTTATCTTTGAAGGGAGATGCATTGACATGGTATAGACTATGTGATGATATGGGATCATGGAACTACAAACGATTGAAATTGGAATTTCATCAGAAGTTTATCCTATGCATCTTGTTCATCGTGATCTCAATTATATATATAATTTTTGGCCTCGCGAAGGAGAAATCATCGCTCAAGCTTGGGGGAGGCTAAAATCAATGTTATATTCATGCCCCAATCATGAGCTCTCAAGAGAAATGATTATCCAAAAAAATTATGCTCGTCTTTCTGATAACAATCGCACCATGCTCGATACTTCTTGTGCTGGCTCTTTTATGATGAAGACTATTGAATTCAAATGGGATTTATTGGAAATAATTAAATGCAACTTTGAAGATTGGGATCTCGACGAAGGTAAGGAGTCAGGTATGACACCTAAGTTGGATTGTGTTAAATCTTTTATGGATAGCGATGTTTTCCGTAAATTTAGCACTAAATATGGACTTGACTCTGAGATAGTAGCTTCTTTCTGTGAATCTTTTGTTACTCATGTTGATCTCCCAAAGGAGAAGTGGTTTAAATATGATCCTCCCATAGAAGTAAAAGTAGCTGCACCTATTAAAGTTGAAGAAAAGACTATCACTTATAATGATCCTATTATTCCTACTGCTTATGTTGAGAAACCACCTTTTCCTGTTAGGATAAAAGATCATGCTAAAGCTTCAACTGTGGTTCGTAAAAGCAATATTAGAACCTATACACCTCCTAAGAAAGTTTAAGTTGAACCTAATATTGCTATTGTTAAGGATCTCTTGGCTGATAATATTGATGGGCATGTTATTTATTTCTATGTTGAAACTGCTAGAATTGCTAAACCTTGTGCTAAATATAAACATAGACCTGTGGTAGGCATGTCTATTATTTCTGTTAAAATAGGAGATCATTGTTATCATGGCTTGTGTGGTATGGGTGCTAGTGCTAGTGCAATACCTATTGACTTATACAAAGAAATTATGCATGATATTGCACCTGCTGAGTTAGAAGATATTGATGTCACAATTAAACTTGCCAGTAGAGATACTATTTCACCAATTGGGATTGTTAGAGATGCTGAAGTCTTGTGTGGGAAAACTAAATATCCTGTTGATTTTCTTGTTCTTGGTTCCCCACAAGATAGCTTTTGTCCCATTATATTTGGTAGACCATTCTTAAACACTGTTAAGGCTAGGATAGACTGCAAAAAGGATGTTGTTACTATTGGTTTAGGTGATATGTCTCATGAGTTCAGCTTTTCTAAATTTTGTAGACAACACCGTGAAGAGGAATTGCCTAGTAAAGATGAAATTATTGGTCGTGCTTCTATTGTCGTACCTCCTAGTGATCCTTTAGAACAATATTTGCTAGGCCATGAAAATGATATGTTTATTAAATAAAGCTACTAAAAAAGATCATTACCCCTTACCTTTCATTTATCAAATGCTAGAAAGATTATCCAAACATACACATTTTTTTCTTTCTAGATGGTTATTCTGGTTTCTCTCAAATACCTGTTGCTACCTGAGCACTGCGTTGGTTTTTCCCTGAAGAGGAAGGGATGATGCAGCAGACTAGCATAAGTATTTCCCTCGGTTTTTGAGAACCAAGGTATCAATCCAGTAGGAGGCTACACGCGAGTCCCTCGTACCTGCACAAAACAAATAAATCCTCGCAACCAACGCGATAAGGGGTTGTCAATCCCTACACGGCCACTTACGAGAGTGAGATCTGATAGATATGATAAAATAATATTTTTTGGTATTTTTATTAGAAAGATGCAAAGTAAAGATAAAAGCAAAGTAAATAACAAAGTATTGGAAGATTAATATGATGAAGATAGACCCGGGGGCCATAGGTTTCACTAGTGGCTTCTCTCAAGAGCATAAGTATTCTACGGTGGGTGAACGAATTACTGTTGAGCAATTGACAGAATTGAGCATAGTTATGAGAGTATCTAGGCATGATCATGTATATAGGCATCATGTCTGAGACAAGTAGACCGACTCCTGCCTGCATCTACTACTATTACTCCACTCATCGACCGCTATCCAGCATGCATCTAGAGTATTAAGTTAATGAAAACAGAGTAACGCCTTAAGCAAGATGACATGATGTAGAGGGATAAACTCATGCAATATGATGAAAACCCCATCTTGTTATCCTCGATGGCAACAATACAATACGTGCCTTGCTGCCCCTACTGTCACTGGGAAAGGACACCGCAAGATTGAACCCAAAGCTAAGCACTTCTCCCATTGCAAGAAAGATCAATCTAGTAGGCCAAACCAAACTGATAATTCGAAGATACTTGCAAATATAACCAATCATACATAAAAGAATTCAGAGAATATTCAAATATTATTCATATAGACTTGATCATAAACCCACAATTCATCAGTCTCAACAAACAGACCACAAAAAGAAGATTACATCGAATAGTTCTCCACAAGAGAGGGGGAGAACATTGTATTCAGATCCTAAAAGAGAGAAGAAGCCATCTAACTAATAACTATGGACCCGTAGGTCTGAGGTAAACTACTCACACTTCATCGGAGGGGCTATGGTGATGATGTAGAAGCCCTCCATGATCGATGCCCCTTCCAACAGAGCTCCGGAATAGGCCCCAAGATGGGATCTCGTGGATACAGAAAGTTGCAGCGGTGGAATTAGGGTTTTGGCTCCGCATCTGATCGTTTGGGGGTACGTAGGTATATATAGGAGGAAGGAGTACGTCGGTGGAGCAACAGGGGGCCCACGAGGGTGGAGGGCGCGCCTTGGGGGGGGGGAAGGCGCGCCCCCTACCTCGTGGCCTCCTCTTTTGTGTCTTGACGTAGGGTCCAAGTCTCCTGGGTCTTGTTCATTGAGAAAATCACGTTCCCGAAGGTTTCATTCCGTTTGGACTCTGTTTGATATTCCTTTTCTTCGAAACCCTAAAATAGGCAAAAAACGACAATTCTAGGCTGGGCCTCCGGTTAATAGGTTAGTCCCAAAAATAATATAAAAGTGGATAATAAAGCCCAATAATGTCCAAAACAGTAGATAATATAGCATGGAGCAATCAAAAATTATAGATACGTTTGAGACATATCAAGCATCCCCAAGCTTAATTCCTGCTCATCCTCGAGTAGGTAAATGATAAAAACAGAATTTTTGATGCGGAGTGCTACTTGGCACAATTTTCATGTAATTCTTCTTAATTGTGGTATGAATATTCAGGTCTGAAAGATTCAAGATAAAAGTTCATATTGACATAAAAATAATAATACTTCAAGCATACTAACAAAGCAATTATGCCTTCTCAAAATAATAAGGCTAAAGAAAGTTATCCCTACAAAATCATATAGTCTGGCTATGCTCTATCTTGACCACACAAAGTATTTAAATCATGGACACCCCCAATGACAAGCCAAGCAATTGTTTCATACTTTTGACATTCTCAAAACTTTTTCAATCTTCACGCAATACATGAGCGTGAGCCATGGATATAGCACTATAGGTGGAATAGAATGGTGGTTGTGGAGAAGACAAAAGGGGGAAGATAGTCTCCCATCAACTAGGCATATCAACGGGCTATGGAGATTCCCATCAATAGATATCAATGTGAGTGAGTAGGGATTGCCATGCAACGGATGCACTAGAGCTATAAGTATATGAAAGCTCAACAAAAGAAACTAAGTGGGTGTGCATCCAACTTGCTTGCTCACGAAGACCTAGGGAAATTTGAGGAAGCCCATCATTGCAATATACAAGCCAAGTTCTATAATGAAAATTCCCACTAGTATATGAAAGTGACGAAATAGGAGACTCTCTACTATGAATATCATGGTGCTACTTTGAAGCACAAGTGTGGTAAAAGGATAGTGTCCCTTCTCTCTTTTTCTCTCATTTTTTATTTGGGCCTTCTCTTTTTTATGGCCTTTTTTTCTTTTTCGTCCAGAGTCTCATCCCGACTTGTGGGGGAATCATAGTCTCCATCATCATTGTCTCACTGGGACAATGCTCTAATAATGATGATCATCACACACTTCTATTTTCTTACAACTCAACAATTACAACTCGATACTTAGAACAAAATATGACTCTATATGAATGCCTTCGGCGGTGTATCGGGATATGCAATGACTCATGAGAGACATGTATGAAGGAATTATGAACGGTGGCTTTGCCACAAATACGATGTCTACTACATGATCATGCTAAGCTATATGACAATGATGGAGTGTGTCATAATAAACGGAATGGTGGAAAATTGCATGGCAATATATCTCAGAATGGCTATGGAAATTCCATAATAGGTAGGTATGGTGGCTGTTTTGAGGAAGGTATATGGTGGGTATATGATACCGGCGAAAGGTGTGCGGTATTAGAGAGGCTAGAAATGATGGAAGGGTGAGAGTGCGTATAATCCATGGATTCAACATTAGTCATAAAGAACTCATATACTTATTGCAAAAATCTACAAGTTATCAAAGCAAAGTATTACGCGCATGCTCCTAGGGGGATAGATTGGTAGTAAAAGACCATCGCTCATCCCCGACCGCCACTCCTAAGGAAGACAATCAATAAATAAATCATGCTCCAACTTCATCACATAATGGTTCACCATACGCGCATGCTACGGGAATCACAAAATTTAACACAAGTACTTCTCAAATTCACAACTACTCAATTAGCACAACTTTAATATCACCATCTTCATATCTCAAAACAATTATCAAGCATCAAACTTTCATAGTATTTAACACACTCATAAGAAAGTTTTATTATTCTTGAATACCAAGCATTTGAGGATTATTTAAGCAAATTACCATGCTATTTAAGACTCTCAAAATAATCTAAGTAAGCATGAGAGATCAATAGTTTCTATAAAACGAAACCACCACCGTGCTCTAAAAGATATAAGTGAAGTACTAGAGCAAAACTATATAACTCAAAAGATATAAGCGAAGCACATAGAGTATTCTAACAAATTCCAAATCATGTATGGCTCTCTCAAAAGGTGTGTACAGCAAGGATGATTGTGGTAAACTAACAAATAAAGACTCAAATAATACAAGACGCTCCAAGCAAAACACATATCATGTGGTGAATAAAAATATAGCTCCAAGTAAAGTTACCGATAGAAGTAGACGAAAGAGGGGATGCCTTCCGGGGCATCCCCAAGCTTTGGCCTTTATGTGTCCTTATATTATCTTGGGGGTGCCATGGGCATCCCCAAGCTTAGGCTCTTGCAACTCGTTCCATAATCCATCAAATCTTTACCCAAAACTTGAAAACTTCACAACACAAAACTTAAAGTAGAAAATCTCGTGAGCTCCGTTAGCGAAAGAAAACAAAAGACCACTTCAAGGTACTGTAATGAACTCATTCTTTATTTATATTGGTGTTAAACCTACTGTATTACAACTTCTATATGGTTTATAAACTATTTTACTAGCCATAGATTCATCAAAATAAGCAAACAACACATGAAAAACAGAATCTGTCAAAAACAGAACAGTCTGTAGTAATCTGTAGCTAGCGCAATATCTGGAACCCCAAAAATTCTAAAATAAATTTCTGGACGTGAGGAATTTATCTATTAATTATATTAAAAAATAATTAACTAAATATCACTTTTCAAATAAAAATGGCAGCAGTTCTCGTGAGCACTAAAGTTTCTGTTTTTTACAGCAAGATTAACAAGACTTCCCCCAAGTCTTCCGAACGGTTCTACTTGGCACAAACACTAATTAAACACAAAAAACACAACCTAAACAGAGGCTAAATAAATTATTTATTACTAAACATGATAAAAAATTAAGGAATAAAAATAAAATTGGGTTTCCTCCCAACAAGCGCTATCGTTTAACACCCCTAGCTAGGCATAAAAACAATGATAGATCTAGGTATTGCCATCTTTGGTAGGCAATCCATAAGTGGCTGTCATAATAGATTCATAAGGTAATTTAATTTTATTTCTAGGAAAGTGTTCCATGCCTTTCCTTAACGGAAATTGGAATCTAATATTTGCTTCCTTCATATCAATAATTGCACCAATCGTTCTAAGGAAAGGTCTACCAAGAGTAATAGGACATGAAGGATTGCAATCTGTGTCTAGAACAATAAAATCTACGGGTACATAACTCCTATTTGCAACAATAATAACATCATTAGTTCTTCCGGGGCAAGGTGCAAGGTGCAAGTTTCTTAATAGTGGAATCCGCAAGGTGCAAGTTTAGAGAGCAATCATCAAAATCACGGAATCCTAACAAATCACACAAAGTCTTTGGAATCGTGGAAACACTAGCACCCAAATCACATAAAGCATAGAACTCATGATCTTTAATTTAAATTTTAATAGTTGATTCCCACTCATCATGAAGTTTTCTAGGGATAGAAACTTCCAATTCAAGTTTTTCTTCATAAGATTGCATCAAGGCATCAACGATATGTTTAGTGAACGCTTTATTTTGACTATAAGCATGAGGAGAATTTAGCACGGATTGTAACAAGGAAATACAATCAATCAAAGAGCAATTTTCATAATTAAATTCCTTGAAATCCAAAAGAGTGGGTTTAGCAACATCTAGGGTTTTAATTTCTTCAATCCCACTTTCAACAATTTTAGCATCAAGATCTAAAAACTCTGAATTTTTGGAACGCCTTCTAGGTAAAGGTGGATTATATTCAGTCCCATCATTATTAAGATTCATATTGCAAAACAAAGATTGAATAGGGGACACATCAATAACTTTTAGATCTTCATCTTTATTTTCATAGCAACTAGAAGAACACGCTCTTATAAAGGCATCTTTCTTAGCACGCATCCTAGCGGTTCTTTCTTTGCACTCATCAATGGAAATTCTCATGACTTTGAGAGACTCATTGATACCATGCTTAGGTGGAATAGATCTAAGTTTAAAAGAATCAATATCAAGAGAAATTCTATCAACGTTCCTAGCCAAATCATCAATCTTAAGCAATTTTTCTTCAATCAAAGCATTGAAATTCTTTTGCGAAGTAATAAATTCTTTAATATTAGATTCAAAATCAGAGGGCATCTTATTATAATTTCCATAAGAATTGTTGTAGGAATTACCATTATTATTAGAGGGATTACTAGGATAAGGCCTAGGATTAAAATTTTCTCTATACGCGTTGTTACCAAAATTGTTCCTACCAACAAAATTCACATCCATAGATTCATTATTATTCTCAATCAAAGTATACAAGGCCATATCATTAGGATTAGAAGAAACACTTTTACTAGCAAATAATTTCATAAGTTCATCCATCTTTCCACTCAAAACATTAATTTCTTCTATCGCATGCACCTTTTTATTAGTAGATCTTTTAGTATGCCATTGAGAATAATTAACCATAATATTATCTAGGAGTTTAGTAGCTTCCCCTAAAGTGATTTCCATAAAAGTGCCTCCCGCGGCCGAATCTAAAAGATTTCTAGAAGCAAAATTCAATCCGGCATAAAAAAATTGTATAATCATCCACAAATTCAAAGCATGAGTAGGGCAGTTACGTATCATTAATTTCATCCTCTCCCAAGCTTGTGCAACATGTTCATGATCAAGTTGCTTAAAATTCATAATATCGTTTCTAAGGGAGATGATCTTAGTGGGAGGAAAATACTTAGAGATAAAAGCATCTTTGCACTTATTCCATGAATCAATACTATTTTTAGGAAAAGAAGAGAACCAAGCTTTAGCACGATCTCTAAGCGAAAAAGGAAATAGCTTCAATTTAACAATATCATTATCCACATCTTTCTTATTTTGCATATCACACAAATCAACAAAGCTATTTAGATGGGTAGCGGCATCTTCACTAGGAAGGCTTGAAAACGGATCTTTCATGACAAGATTCAGCAAAGCAGTATTAATTTCACAAGATTCAGCATCGGTAAGAGGAGCAACCAGAGTGCTAATAAAATCATTGTTGTTGGTATTGGTAAAGTCACACAATTTAGTGTTATCTTGAGCCATCGTGACAAGCAAGCAATCCAACACACAAGCAAACTAAAAGCAAGCGGGCAAAAAGAGGCAAATGGGAAAGAGAGGGAGGATAGAGAGAGAGAGGGTGAATAAAACGGCAAGGGTGAAGTGGGGGAGAGGAAAACGAGAGGCAAATGGCAAATAATGTAATGCGGGAGATAGAGATTGTGATGGGTACTTGGTATATTGACTTTTGCGTAGACACCCCAGCAACGGTGCCAGAAATCCTTCTTGCTACCTCTTGAGCACTACGTTGGTTTTTCCCCGAAGAGGAAGGGATGATGTAGCAGAGTAGCATATGTATTTCCCTCAGTTTTTGAGAACCAAGGTATCAATCCAGTAGGAGGCTACGCGTGAGTCCCTCGTACCTGCACAAAACAAATAAATCCTCGCAACCAACACAATAAGGGGTTGTATATCCCTACACGGCCACTTACGAGAGTGAGATCTGATAGATATGATAAGATAATATTTTTTGGTATTTTTATGATAAAGATGCAAAGTAAAAATAAAAGCAAAGTAAATAACAAAGTATTGGAAGATTAATATAACGAAGATAGACCCCGGGGCCATAGGTTTCACTAGTGGCTTCTCTCAAGAGCATAAGTACTCTATGGTGGGTGAACGAATTACTGTTGAGCAATTGACAGAATTGAGCATAGTTATGAGAATATCTAGGCATGATCATGTATATAGGCATCACGTCCGAGACAAGTAGACCGACTCCTGCCTGCATCTACTACTATTACTCCACTCATCGACCGCTATCCAGCATGCATCTAGAGTATTAAGTTAATGAAAACAGAGTAACGCCTTAAGCAAGATGACATGATGTAGAGGGATAAACTCATGCAATATGATGAAAACCCCATCTTGTTATCCTTGATGGAAACAATACAATACGCGCCTTGCTGCCCCTACTGTCACTGGGAAAGGACACCGCAAGATTGAACCCAAAGCTAAGCACTTCTCCCACTGCAAGAAAGATCAATCTAGTAGGCCAAACCAAACTGATAATTCGAAGAGACTTGCAAAGATAACCTACATAAAAGAATTCAGAGAAGATTCAAATATTATTCATAGATAGACTTGATGATAAACCCACAATTCATCGATCTCAACAAACACACCGCAAAAAGAAGATTACATCGAATAGTTCTCCACAAGAGAGGGGGAGAAGATTGTATGAGATCCAAAAAGAGAGAAGAAGCCATCTAGCTAATAACTATGGACCCGTAGGTCTGAGGTAAACTACTCACACTTCATCGGAGGGGCTATGGTGATGATGTAGAAGCCCTCCATGATCGATGCCCCCTCCGGCGGAGCTCCGGGACAGGCCCCAAGATGGTATCTTGTGGATACAGAAAGTTGCAGCGGTGGAATTAGGGTTTTGGCTCTGCATCTGATCGTTTGGGGGTACATAGGTATATATAGGAGGAAGGAGTACATCAGTGGAGCAACAGGGGCCCCACGAGGGTGGAGGGCGCGCCTGGGGGGGGGGGGTAGGCGTGCCCCCTACCTCGTGGCCTCCTCTTTTGTGTCTTGACGTAGGGTCCAAGTCTCCTGGGTCTGGTTCGTTGAGAAAATCACGTTCTCGAAGGTTTCATTCCGTTTGGACTCCGTTTGATATTCCTTTTCTTCGAAACCCTAAAATAGGCAAAAAACAGCAATTCTGGGATGGGCCTCCTTGATACGTCTCCAACGTATCTATAATTTTTGATTGCTCCATGCTATATTATCTACTGTTTTGGACTATATTGGGCTTTATTTTCCACTTTTATATTATTTTTGGGACTAACCTATTAACCGGAGGCCCAGCCCATAATTGCTGTTTTTTTACCTATTTCAGTGTTCCGGATAAACGGAATATCAAACGGAGTCCAAACGGAATAAAATCTTCGGGAACGTGATTTTCTCACCGAACGTGATCCAGGAGACTTGGACCCTGCTCCAAGGAACAAAAGAGGCGGTCACAAGGGTGGGGGGCGCCCCCCTAGGGCGCGCCCCCTCCTCGTGGGCCCCTCATTGCTCCTCCAGCGTACTTCTTCCTCCTATATATACACATGTACCCCCAAACGATCAGAACAGGAGCCAAAAACCTAATTCCACCGCCGCAACTTTCTGTATCCACGAGATCCCATCTTGGGGCCTGTTCCGGAGCTCCGCCGGAAGAGGGCCGTCATCACGGAGGGCTTCTACATCATCATAGCCTCTTCGATGAAGTGTGAGTAGTTTACTTCAGACCTTCGGGTCCATAGTTAGTAGCTAGATGGCTTCTTCTCTCTCTTTGAATCTCAATACAAAGTTCTCCCCCTCTCTTGTGGAGATCTATTCGATGTAATCTTCTTTTTGCGGTGTGTTTGTTGAGACCGATGAATTGTGGGTTTATGATCAAGTCTATCTATGAATAATATTTGAATCTTCTCTGAATTCTTTTATGTATGATTGGTTATCTTTGCAAGTCTCTTCGAATTATCCATTTGGTTTGGCCAACTAGATTGGTAGTTCTTGCCATGGGAGAAGTGCTTAGCTTTGGGTTCGATCTTGCGGTGTCCTTACCCAGTGACAGAAGGGGCAGCAAGGCACGTATTGTATCGTTGCCATCGAGGATAACAAGATGGGGTTTATTTCATATTGCATGAATTTATCTCTCTACATCATGTCATCTTGCTTAAGGCGTTACTCTGTTTTTAACTTAATACTCTAGATGCATGCTGGATAGCGGTCGATGAGTGGAGTAATAGTAGTAGATGCAGAATCGTTTCGATCTACTTGTCACGGACGTGATGCCTATATACATGATCATGCCTAGATATTCTCATAACTATGCTCAATTCTGTCAATTGCTCAACAGTAATTTGTTCACCCACCGTAGAATACTTATGCTCTTGAGAGAAGCCACTAGTGAAACCTATGGCCCCGGGTCTATTCTCATCATATCAATCTCCATTACTTTAATCTTGCTTTGCTTTTTTACTTTGCCTTTACTTTTTACTTTGCATCTTTATACCAAAAATACTAAAAATATTATATCTATCAGATCTCACTCTCATAAGTGACCGTGAAGGGCTTGACAACCCCTAATTGCGTTGGTTGAGAGTAGCTATCACTTTGTGCAGGTACGAGGGACTTGAGCATGGGCTCCTACTGGATTGATACCTTGGTTCTCAAAAACTGAGGGAAATACTTACGCTACTCTGCTGCATCATCCCTTCCTCTTCGGGGAAAACCAACGCAAGCTCAAGACGTAGCAAGAAGTATTTCTGGCGCCGTTGCCGGGGAGTCTATGCAAAAAGTCAACATACCAAGTACCCATCACAATCCCTATCTCTCGCATTACATTATTTGCCATTTGCCTCTCGTTTTCCTCTCCCCCCAATTCACCCTTGCTGTTTTATTCGCCCTCTCTCTCCCTATCCTCCCTCTCTATTTGCCTCTTTTTGCCCGTTTGTTTTTTGTTTGCTCGTGTGTTAGATTGCTTGTTTGTCGCGATGGATCAAGTACTACTAAATTGTGTGACTTGACCAATACCAATAATAATGATTTCCTTAGCACTCCGAGTGCTCCTCTTACCGATGCTGAATCTTGTGAAATTAATACTGCTTTGTTGAATCTTGTTATGAAAGATCAATTCGCTGGCCTTCCTAGTGAAGATGCCGCTACTCATCTGAATAGCTTCATTGATTTATGTGATATGCAAAAGAAAAAAGATGTCAATAATGATGTCGTTAAATTGAAGCTATTTCCTTTTTCGCTTAGAGATCATGCTAAAACTTGGTTTTCGTCTTTGCCTAAGAATAATATTGATTCATGGAACAAGTGCAGAGATGCTTTTATCTCTAAGTATTTTCCTCCTGCTAAGATCATCTCTCTTAGAAACGATATTATGAACTTTAAACAACTTGATCATGAACATGTTGCACAAGCTTGGGAGAGAATGAAATTAATGATACGTAATTGCCCTACTCATGGTTTGAATTTGTGGATGATTATACAAAAATTTTATGCCGGATTGAATTTTGCTTCTAGAAATCTTTTAGATTCGGCCGCGGGAGGCACTTTTATGGAAATTACTTTAGGAGATGCTACTAAACTCCTAGATAATATTATGGTTAATTATTCTCAATGGCATACTAAAAGATCTTCTAATAAAAAAGTGCATGCGATAGAAGAAATTAATGTGTTGAGTGGAAAGATGGATGAACTTATGAAATTATGTGCTACTAAGAGTGTTTCTTCTGATCCTAATGATATGCCTTTGTCTACTTTGATTGAGAATAACAATGAATCTATGGATGTGAATTTTGTTGGTAGGAATAATTTTGGTAACAACGCTTATAGAGGGAATTTTAATCCTAGGCCATATCCTAGAATCCTTCTAATAATTATTGGAATTCCTACAATAACTCTTATGGAAATTATAATAAGATACCCTTTGATTTTGAATCTAATATTAAAGAATTTATTTCTTTCCAAAAGAATTTTAATGCTATGATTGAAGAAAAATTGCTTAAGATTGATGATTTGGCTAGGAATGTTGATAGAATTGCTCTTGATGTTGATTCTTGGAAACTTAGATCTATTCCACCTAAGCATGATATCAATGAGTCTCTAAAATCCATGAGAATTTCAATTGATGAGTGTAAGGAAAGAACCGCTAGGATGCGTGCTTCCAAAGATGCCTTTATTAAAGCGTTTTCTTCCAATACCTATGAAAATCAAGATGAAGATCTAAAAGTTATTGATGTGTCTCCTATTAAATCTTTATTTTGCAATATGAATCTTGATGAAACTGAATATGATCTTCCTTTACCTAGAAGGCGGTCTAAAAATTTGGAGTGTTTAGATCTTAATGATGAAATTGATGAAAGTGGGATTGAAAAAAATAAAAATCTAGATGTTGCTAAACCCACTATATTGGATTTCAAGGAATTTAATTATGAAAGTTGCTCTTTAATTGATTGTATTTCCTTGTTGCAATCCGTGCTAAATTCTCCACATGCTTATAGTCAAAATAAAGCCTTCACCGAACATATTGTTGATGCCTTGATGCAATCTTATGAAGAAAAACTTGAGTTGAAAGTTTCTATCCCTAGAAAACTCTATGATGAGTGGGAACCAACTATTAAAATTAAAATTAAAGATCATGAGTTTTATGCTTTGTGTGATTTGGGTGCTAGTGTCTCTACTATTCCCAAGACTTTGTGTGATCTACTAGATTTCCGTAACTTTGATGATTGCTCTCTAAACTTGCATCTTGCGGATTCCACTATTAAGAAACCTATGGGAAGGATTAATGATGTTATTATTGTTGTAAATAGGAATTATGTGCCCGTAGATTTCATTGTTCTTGATATAGATTGCAATCCTTCTTGCCCTATTATTCTTGGTAGACCTTTCCTTAGAACGGTTGGTGCGATTATTGATATGAAGGAAGGGAATATTAGATTTCAATTTCCATTAAAAAAGGGCATGGAACACTTTCCAAGAAAGAAAATAAAATTGTCATATGAAACTATCATGAGAGCCACTTATGGATTGCCTACCAAAGATGGCAATACCTAGATCTATCCTCGCTTTTATGCCTAGCTAGGGGCGTTAAACGATAGCACTTGTTGGGAGGCAACCCAATTTTATTTTTATTCCTTGCTTTTTTCTCCTGTTTATTAATAAATAAATTATTTAGCCTCTGTTTTGGTTGTTTTTTTTGTGTTTAATTAGTGTTTGTGCCAAGTAGAACCGTTGGGAAGACTTGGGGAAAGTCTTGTTGAACTTGCAGTAAAAAACCGAAACTTTAGCGCTCACTAGAACTGCTGTCATTTTTATTTGAAGAGTGATATTTAGTTAATTCTTTTTGCATATGATTAATAGATGAATTCCTCACGTCCAGAAATTTATTTTAGAATTTTTGGGGTTCCAGATATTATTCTAGCTACAGATTACTACAGACTGTTCTGTTTTTGACAGATTCTGTTTTTCGTGTGTTGTTTGCTTATTTTGATGAATCTATGGCTAGTAAAATAGTTTATAATCCATAGAGAAGTTGGAATAAAGTAGGTTTAACACCAAGATAAATAAATAATGAGTTCATTACAGTACCTTGAAGTGGTCTTTTGTTTTCTTTCGCTAACGGAGCTCATGAGTTTTCTATTTTGAGTTTTGTGTTGTGAAGTTTTCAAGTTTTGGGTGAATTCTTTTGGTGGATCATGGAACAAGGAGTGGCAAGAGCCTAAGCTTGGTGATGCCCATGGCACCCCCAAGATAATACAAGGACACCAAGAAGTCAAAGCTTGGGGATGCCCCGGAAGGCATCCCCTCTTTCGTCCACTTCCATCGGTAATTTACTTGGAACTATATTTTTAGTCACCAACATGATATGTGTTTTGCTTGGAGCGTCTTGTATTATTTGTGTCTTTGTGTCTTAGTATGACACAATCATCCTTTCTGTACACACCTTTTGAGAGAGCCATACATGAATTAAAATTTGATACAATACTCTATGTGCTTCACTTATATCTTTTGAGCATAGTAGTTTTGCTCTATGTGCTTCACTTATATCTTTTGAGCTAAGTAGTTTTGCTCTATGTGCTTCACTTATATATTTTGAGCATTATAATTTTGCTCTATGTGCTTCACTTAGATCTTTTAGAGCACGGTGGTGGATTCGTTTTAAAGAAACTATTGATCTCTCATGCTTCACTTAAACTATTTTGAGAGTCTCTTAATAGCATGGTAATTTGCTTAATAATAATATGCTCGGTATTCAAGATTTGTGAAACTTTCTTTTGAGTGTGTTGAATACTAAGAAAAGATTGAAGCATGATAATTGTTTTGAGATATGGAGGTGATAATATTAAAGTCATGCTAGTTGAGTAGTTGTGAATTTAAAGAATACTTGTGTTAAGTTTGTGATTCCCGTAGCATGCACGTATGGTGAACCGTTATGTGATGAAGTCGGAGCATGATTTATTTACTGATTGTCTTCCTTATGAGTGGCGGTCGGGGACGAGCGATGGTCTTTTCCTACCAATCTATCCCCCTAGGAGCATGCGCGTAATACTTTTCTTTGATAACTTCTAGATTTTTGCAATAAGTATATGAGTTCTTTATGACTAATGTTGAGTCCATGGATTATACGCACTCTCACCCTTCCACCTTTGCTAGCCTCTCTAATACCGTGCACCTTTCGCCGGTATCATACACCTACCATATACCTTCCTCAAAACGGCCACCATACCTACCTATTATGGCATTTCCATAGCCATTCCGAGATATATTGCCATGCAACTCTCCACCGTTCCGTTCATGACACACTCCATCATTGTCATATTGCATATCCCGGTACACCGCCGGATGCATACACATAGAGTCATATTTTGTTCTAAGTATCGAGTTGTAATTGTTGAGTTATAAGAAAAATAAAAGTGTGATGATCATCATTATTAGAGCATTGTCCCAGTGAGCAAAGAATGATGGAGACTATGATTCCCCCATAAGTCGGGATGAGACTCCAGACGAAAAAAAGAGGCAAAAGAAGCCCAAATAAAAAGAGGCCATAAAAAGGGGAAAAGGCCCAAATAAAAAAAATAAAAAAAAGAAATGAGAGAAAAAGAGAGAAGGGACAATGTTACTATCCTTTTACTACACTTGTGCTTCAAATAGCACCATGATCTTCATAGTAGAGAGTCTCTCATGTTATCACTTTCATATACTAGTGGGAATTTTCCATTATAGAACTTGGCTTGTATATTCCAATGATGGGCTTCCTCAAAAAAAATTGCCCTAGGTCTTCATGAGCAAGCAAGTTGGATGCACACCCACTTAGTTTATTTTTGAGCTTTCATATACTTATAGCTCTAGTGCATCTGTTGCATGGCACTCCCTACTCACTCACATTGATATCTATTGATGGGCATCTCCATAGCCCATTGATATGCCTAGTTGATGTGAGACCATCTTCTCCTTTTTGTCTTCTCCACAACCACCATTCTATTCCACCTATAGTGCTATATCCATGGCTCATGCTCATGTATTGCGTGAAGACTGAAAAAGTTTTGAAAAAGTTAGAGTATGAAACAATTGCTTGGCTTGTCATCGGGGTTGTGCATGATTTAAATACTTTGTGTGGTGAAGATGGAGTATAGCTAGACTATATGATTTTGTAGGGATAACTTTCTTTGGCCATGTTATTTTCAGAAGACATAATTGCTTTATTAGTATGTTTGAAGTATTTTTTTTATGTCAATATAAAATTTTGTCTTGAATCTTTCTAATCTGTATATTCATACCACAATTAAGAAGATTTACATTGAAATTATGCCAAGTAGCACTCCGCATCAAAAATTCTTTTTTTATCATTTACTTACTCGAGGACGAGCAGGAATTAAGCTTGGGGATGCCTGATACGTCTCCAACGTATCTATAATTTTTGATTGCTCCATGCTATATTATCTACTGTTTTGGACTATATTGGGCTTTATTTTCCACTTTTATATTATTTTTGGGACTAACCTCTTAACCGGAGGCCCAGCCCAGAATTGCTGTTTTTTGCCTATTTCAGTGTTTCAGATAAATGGAATATCAAACGGAGTCCAAACGGAATAAAATCTTCGGGAACGTGATTTTCTCACCGAACATGATCCAGGAGACTTGGACCCTACTCCAAGGAACAAAAGAGGCGGTCACGAGGGTGGGGGCGCGCCCCCTGCCTCGTGGGCCCCTCGTTGCTCCTCCGGCGTACTTCTTCCTCCTATATATACACACGTACCCCCAAACGATCAGAACAGGAGCCAAAAACCTAATTCCACCGCCGCAACTTTCTGTATCCACGAGATCCCATCTTGGGGCCTGTTCTAGAGCTCCGCCGGAAGAGGGCCATCATCACGGAGGGCTTCTACATCATCATAGTGTCGGGACCCCGATTCTAAGTCACACCAATCTAGCATGTAACACCTCATATCACTTTGCGGCCTCACGCACGGTATCCCCACGGATGTCGCCTTACCATGGCCCGGAACCGTTTGCGCCTTTTGGCTCACGTATATGATAGTGTCGCTAGCATCCATATGACAGAGAACCCGGGCCGACATGACTAGTCGTGAACCCAAAGCAGCACAGACCTATGGAGACAGGCATACATGAATCACATCGAGCATGTCGGTCAGTAGCGTATGAATCCGGGCTGTAGCACTGGGCTAACAGGACTCTGGAAGTCACCACGTGACATTTCTCCGAAGGGACAGACATAGGAACAAAGTGGAACACATGCCGGCCAGTCAAGTGTTCTGAGCAGTAGTGCTGGGCTAGCAGGACTCCGGTGAACCGGGCTGTAGCGGACTACTATGGCTCAAGGAAGCACTAGACTACATTTCCCCATAAGAGAGGCTGCCAAGGACAAACAACCAGATTGTCGGATCCCACACATAGCAATACACGTCACACGTACGCATAACATGCAAGTATGTGATGTACAACATGGCATCACAACATAACGCAACTCATATAGATAAAGGCTCAGAAGAGCCACATAGCATAAATACAAACAGGGGTCACATGACCCATCATTCAGAGCATACAAGCAATGGAAGCATTACATGTCTGAGTACAGACAACTACAACAGAAAAAGGCCGAGAAACCTGACTATCTACAAGTCCCTCCAAGGTACAAGATCGTAGCTGAGGTAACAAGCTACTCGTCGAAGTCCAAGTGGTACTACTAGTGATACAGATGTCTCACCTACAAAACATAAATAAAGCAAACGTGAGTACAAAGGTACTCAGCAAGACTTACATCAGATCCTATCATACATGCATTTGTATCAAGAAGGTAATGTGGGGTTTAGTTTCAGAAAGCCAGCTTTGACTCAGTGGCTATCCTGTTCTACGACAATGAGAAACTTCTTTGAGGTGAGGCAGCACACACGAGTCCACTAATCACCACATCAATACACTACTATGGATTCATCCTCGTCTCTCCTACGAGAAGGCCATCCATAGCACTCACACTTATCTTGAGCACTTTAGAGTATCCACTTCAGGTTGTCTATGTACCACGTAAGCATCCAAGAAGTCCATAACCGAGGACACGGCTATTCGAATAGATCATGATAACCCTGCAGGGGTGTACTTCATCACACACGCTCTCACCACTTATCACCATATACCCGTCATGTATCTCAGCAACCTTCAAGCAGAAGCCTGGCGAGGGTGTCGGCCACGACCTAACTAACCACACAAGACTCTAGTCCAGGTTTATCGCCTATTCAGGTTCCATCCACAAGGAGATCCGGCCGAGGTTTCGCTCATGGCCCCAAACGATGTGTACAGGGTTCCCGAGCCCACCATCCGGGTGCCACTCGGTACACCGGGCCACGTGTGCCTAGTCTGTCCCAAGTCCACCCTGCCGGGTGCCACTCGGTAGAAAAATAGCACTACCTACAAACACCAGAAACTATTTGCAACTCCTGGACAGAGTTCAAGGCGGTTAATAAGTCAAGAGAGCTTGGAGCGCCCAGAGCCCAATGTGTGGTAGTAGCTAGTCATTGGACAACTTACACAGAACTCAGTTCCTAAGGACGGTCCCAATGAGACAACCCACCATGTACTCCTACATGGCCTCTCACCGCTACCTTTACCAAATCGTGTTCACACGCTTAACTCTCATTACCAGAACATATCATAACATTCTAATTCATTCCCGATGAATCAGACTTGACACAACTCTAAGCAATAGCAGGCATGGCATGGTAGGAACACAACATGGCTCAAACAACTCCTACACGTGCTAGTGGGTTTTAACTATTTACTGTGGCAATGACAGGTCATGCAGAGGAATGGGTTCAACTACCGTAGCATAAAGTAGCAGTTGAATCGTTGTTGTCCTAATGCAATAAATGAGAGCAGGAGCGAGAGAGTAGGATTTTATCGGAATGAACAAGGGGGGTTGCTTGCCTGGTAGATCAACAGGGGGGCACTGCTCCTCTGACAGGTACTCTGGATCGATCTCTGGAGCAGAACCTATCGAGAAGGAACAGTGTCGAAAATCAAACACAAGTATATGCAACAATATGATGCATGATCATGGCATGAATATGTGATATTGTTTGAGTTAAAGCATCTAGCGGTTATTTGGTTGAAGTCCATATGGACCAAGGGTTCATATGCAAACTCCATATTAAGCTCTTAAATATGCCATAAGTGTGTTTTCATATATACAGCATGTATAGATGGTTTTTCATGCATGAGAATGGTACAGATGGATAGATTGAATTTTTCTGATAATTTTTCATATATAAATTATTTCAATCTGAGCTACGGTTGAATTTCTATGAATTTTTGAAGTTTTGAACATTTTCTGGAATTTCCTGTTTAAAAATAATTCCAGAAAAAGAATAACTACGTCAGCATGATGTCATCACTACATCAGCGAGTCAACGTGGCTGACCGGGTCAAACCTGACGTGTGGGGTCGACACGTTAGTGACTCAGTTAGTTAACAGAGGAGTTATTCCTAATCTAATTTAGATTAGTGGCTCTGGGGCCCACGGTCAGTGTCTCTAGGGGGGTAGTTAGTGCCTAACTATGATGCCACGTTAGCCCGCCGGAGTTCTGGCCGGCGGCGACCAAAAGCGCGGCGGCGACTCGCCGGAATTGCGCTATGAGCGGCATCTGGACGCGCGAAGACCACCGGGGCATAGCCCATCGTCGTCCGCATCTAGGGGAGCTGGTGGGAGGCTGCGGGGGCACCGGATCTCGCCGGAGCGGGGCTCGAGGCGGCGGCCAGAGTTCGGCTCCGGGCGAAAACGAGCTGCGGGGCACGGTAGGGCGAACCCTCGAGAGCTATGGGTTCCTGGGAACACGCTGAGTGCGTTTATAGGTTCGGACGCGAGCGGCGGTGGCTAAAACGACGGCGGTGACATGCGCGGCGGAGCCGAGCTCTCGGCCATGGCGGAGATGTGTCCTGGAGCTCACAAACGCGAGGGAGAAGAGATGGGTTCGGCGTGGAAGCTCACAGCGATCACGTTGAAAAGGTCAGCGGCTCGGGGGAGGTCCGGTGCGGGCGGAACGGCGAAGCCGATCTCCGGCGTCCGGAGGAAGAAGACGACGGTCGGGATGGTGCTATTGGGCTTCCGGCGTCACGTGGGTTGGTGGAGACGAAGAGGAAGGCGCGGCGGTTCTTCTGGAAGCATCAAGAGGCGAGGGGTGACGAGGGCGCAGTGGTGATCGTCGGCGCTCTCAGGTGCTCGTGGTCGGTCGCGGGAGAGAGAGGGCAGAGGAGAAGGAGGGGTCTAGAGAGAGAGGGGCGGTCAGGGGGGTGTCGTGGCGCTCGTGGCCGTCTCCAGCAGCAGCGGCAAGTAGGAGCTGGCGACCACACGCCTCTGCCAGTAGGCGCGAGGAAGAAGACAGAGGAGGAGGCGAGCTGGGCCAGCTGGGCCGCACAGCTGGGCTGGTTGGCTGCATAGTGCCAGGCCAGCAAGTGGCCCAGGTAAGTCCAGGTAGTTCCTCCTTTTTTTCCTATTTTGTTTTTGTTTTCTATTTTTTGACATTTGTTTTGATTTGATAAAAATACCAAATCATTTTATTTTATTCTGTAAATTTTAGTAGGGACTAGTTGGACCACTCCAAAGCCCCTCACCAAAATTCAGAATTATTGGACAATATTTTATATATAATAAAATATTTATCCAACGCAAATAATTACTGGATTAATTCCAAATGGCCAAAATAAATATTTATGAGCTCCTAAAAATACTGGTTTGAATTTTAACTCTGACCAATATTTTCACAAAGCAACATGAACATTTTCTTGGACCCTTTTGGAGCAATTTTTATCTGGGTTATTTCCAGAAATGATTCTGAGGGTTTCACCAATCCCCATTTCAAATTTAAATGGAATTTAAACATGATGCACACATGAAGGCTAGCCTAGGTCATACCATAACTAGGGATGTGACAACTCGCTCCCACTCGAAGAAATCTCATCCCAAGATTCAGGAGTCGGCGGAAAGAAAGTGGGGTACTCAAGTCAAAGACGATCTTCACGTTCCCAAGTAGCTTCTCTCTCGGAATGATGCGACCACTGAACCTTGAGAAACTTGATGTTCTGACGTCGAGTGACACGCTCTGCTTGATCAAGAACACGAATAGGGTACTCTCGATATGTGAGGTTATCTTGGAGATCAAGCGTTTCGTGGTCCACTCCGCGGATGATATCCGAGAAGCAACGCCTGAGTTGAGAGACGTGGAAGACATCATGAACTCGAGAAAGATATGGTGGTAGTTCCAACTGGTAGGCAACCTCTCCTCGTTTAGCGAGAATGAGAAAGGGACCAATGTAACGAGGAGCCAACTCGCCCTTGATACCAAATCGATGGGTACCCTTCAAAGGGGTAACCCGAAGGTAAGCTTTGTCGCCAATTTCATAAGCCACTTCCTTATGACTATGGTCATACTGGCCCTTTTGACGAGATTAGGCTGTTTTCAAATTCTCACGAATGATGCGAACTTGTTCTTCTGCCTCCTGGATCATATCCGGTCCAAAGAATTGTCTTTCACCGGTTTCTGACCAGTTCAAAGGTGTCCGACATCTTCGTCCATACAGAACCTCAAAAGGAGCTTTCTTGAGGTTGGATTGGTAGCTGTTGTTATAAGCAAACTCGGCGAAGGGAAGACACTTCTCCCAATCCATACCGAATGAGATAACACAAGCTCTAAGCATGTCTTCAAGAATCTGGTTGACCCTTTCCACCTGACCACTTGATTGAGGGTGGAAAGCGGTACTGAAGGAAAGATGGGTGCCCATGGCAGTTTGGAAGCTCTCCCAGAAATGAGAAGTGAAAAGACTACCACGGTCTGAATTGATCTCTAGTGGAACACCATGAAGTGACACTATTCGAGAAATATATAAGTCAGCGAGCTGACTAGCAGTGATACTCTCTCGAACAGGTAGGAAGTGAGCCACTTTGGAAAGATGATCAATGACTACGAAGATAGCATTATTCCCTCTCTTGGTCCTGGGAAAGCCGGTGATGAAGTCCATACCAACTTTATCCCATTTCCACTCAGGAATAGCTAAAGGTTGAAGGGTGCCAGCAGGTCTCTGATGCTCTGCCTTCACGCGACGACAAACGTCACAGTTAGCAATAAATTGAGCAATTTCTCTCTTCATCCTAGTCCACCAGAACCTCTGGCGTAGGTCCTGATACATCTTAGTACTACCGGGATGAATCATGAGAGGAGATTCATGCGCCTCCTTAAGGATTAATTGTCGAAGATGTTGATTCTTGGGAACCACCAAGCGACTCTCAAAGAAAACAACACCACGATCATCTATAGAGAAACTACCACCAACTCCCTTGTTAATGTTTCTCTTGATCCGGGAAATTCCCGTATCCTGCTTCTGAGCAGAGATGATTTGATCCACAAGAGTAGGTTTTGCCACCAAGGTAGAAAGGAATCCGTGAGGAGCAAGGTGGAGGTTAAGCTTACATAATTCCTCATGGAGAAGTGGTTGGCCCTGCTGCAACGTGAGATTGTTGCAATAGGACTTACAACTTAGCACATCAGCCATGACATTCCCCTTGCCTAGGGTGTAGGTAATCCCTAAGTCGTAATCTGAGATCAACTCCAACCAACGTCTTTGCCTAAGGTTCAAATATGGTTGGGTGAAGATATATTTGAGACTCTGGTGATTGGTGTAAATCTCGCAACGTTTACCAAGAAGGTAATGTCGCCAGGTCTTAAGTGCATAGACTACGGCTGCAAGCTCTAGGTCATGTGTAGGATAATTCTCCTCATGTGGATGCAACTATCGAGATGCATAGGCAATCACATGGCGATCTTGCATAAGAATGCAACCTAGTCCCTATCATGAGGCATCACAATAGATAACAACGTCCTTAGTGAAATCCGGTGGCAAAAGTATGGGAGCAGAAGTCAAGCGTCTTTTCAGTTCCTGAAAACTGTGCTCACACTGTGGGAACCACTCAAACTTTTTATCTTTCTTGAGAAGTTCCGTGAGAGGTTTGGCCACTTTGGAGAAGTTCTCAACGAATCAGCGACAATAACTGGCTAGACCAAGGAAACTCCTAACTTGCTTAACTGTTTCAGGCGGAGTCCAATCAAGAATAGCCTGAACTCTTTAGGGATGTCACAGCAATGCCCTTCCAGAGATTACGTGGCCGAGATAGGTCACTTCTGGCAACCAAAATTCGCACTTGGAGAACTTGGCATAAAGGCGGTGCTCTCTGAGTTTTCCTAGCACAAGTCTAAGATGTTCGGCATGCTCTTCCTCGTTCTTCGAGTAAATAAGGATATCATCGAGGTAAACCACGACGAACTTATCTAAGTACTCCATGAAGATCGAGTTCATCAAGCGAGAGAAAGTAGCTGGAGCGTTGGTTAGACCAAAGGACATGACGGTGTACTCGTACTGACCATAACGAGTGACAAAAGCCGTCTTAGGAATGTCCCCATTTCTGATCTTGATTTGGTGGTAGCCTAACCTCAAATCCATCTTGGAAAAGACTGAGGATCCAGCGAGCTGATCATACAGGTCGTTGATCCTGGGGAGCGGATACTTGTTCTTTATCGTGACCAAATTAACGGGACGATAATCTACAACCATCCGGTCCGTACCATCCTTCTTCTTGACGAAGAGAACGGGGCAAGCCCAGGGAGAAGAACTAGGACGGATGAAACCCTTTTGCAAGGATTCATCGAGTTGTTTCTTAAGCTCAGCTAGTTCTAAGGGTGCCATCTTGTAAGGTCTCCTAGAGATTGGAGCGGTTCCTGGGATAAGATCTATGACAAATTCTACATCTCTGTCAGGTGGAATACCTGGCAGTTCCTCTGGAAAAACATCTGGAAAGTCACGGACTACTGGGATATCTTCAAGGTCAGGAAGAGGGTTGGCATTAAGAGAATAGAGCTGACGCTTTGCAACTCTAGTGGAGATGGTGACTATCTTGCCGGATGGGTGTGTAAGCTGAACAGACCTTGTGTAACAATCAATCTTGGCATGATGAGCTTTCATCCAGTCCATACCCAAGATGATGTTAATATCTGTAGACTTGAGGGCTATAAGTGATGCAAGGAATACAAGTCTGTCAACAAGGATTTCATTACCATGGCTTATTCTGGTAGTTTGCCATCTAGACCCTGGAATTTGGATTTCAAGTGGAGTTGGCATATCGCAAAATGGCATGTCGTGCGAACGAGCATAGCCTTCAGAAATGAAGGAGTGAGATGCTCCGGTATCGAACAGAACCGAAGCTGGATGGCAATTGACAAGGAGGGTACCAAGAACGACATCCGGATCATCATGAGTGTATTTAGCTGAGACGTGATGCACACATCCACATTCAGTGGGAGCTGACTTGACACTAATCATCTTGTGTGATGGCTTACCATGACCAACAGACTTCTCAGGCTGGGGTGGAGCATAGTTGGTTTGAGAGCAGTCACGTGCATAATGTCCTGGCTCTCCGCATGTGAAACAAGTCCTTGAAGTAGGACGTGGACCCGCTTTGACAAGCGGTCTACCAATAGGCCTGGGTGGAGCATGTAACTGAACTGGGTGAGGTGCCACACAAGATGGCCTCGGTGAATATCTGGGTGGAAGAGCGGAGTTCGGAACCCAAATCCGGTGCTTCTGCGAACTAGAACTGGAGAAAGAAACCAAATCATGGGTGTGCTTACGAGACTCCTCGTAAGTGAGCTGAGCTGTCTCCGCATTAATGGCATTGTTCACAAGAGCCTGGAATGTATTGCAATGATGCAAGTGGAGATCACGACACAACTTGGGGTTGAGACCCTTCCGGAACCTAGCCTGCTTCTTGGCGTCCGTGGACACCTCTTCTGTAGCATAGCGAGCAAGGTTCTCAAACTCTCTGCTGTAAACATCAACAGCCATCTTACTCTGGGTGAAACTACAAAACTCTTCTCTCTTGTGATCAATGAGAGCCTGAGGAATGTGATGCTCGCGAAAAGCCTCAGTGAAATCTCTCCAGGTGGTTTTCTGGCCAGCTGGAAGCATAGCCTCATAGTTCTGCCACCAAATACTAGCAGGACCTTCCAGATGATAAGGAGCGTAGGTGACCTTGTTACTTTCAGCTACGTTCGCTGAACGCAGCTTGTGTGTGATACTACGGAGCCAGTCATCTGCATCGAGTGGTTCAATGGAATGATGGAAGGTAGGTGGTTTCAGACCAATGAAATCATAGATGGTCGCTGACTCTTTGCACTGGGGTGCGGTGTTCTCCTCGATACGTGCTAACAAGCGGTTAGACTCATGCTTGTTCCTCTCCTTCTCTAACATGAACTCTGTTAACGAAGACTGGTCGGGAGGATCCTCATCCCTACCATCTCCGTGGTTCCGGCTACGAGCAACAGAACTTCGGTTAACTGACGACATCCTGACGAACCAACCAAGGAAACAAGGATGGATTCAGCATCATGATAAGGATGTAGAATATAGTACGAGGAAAAATACTATCTCTTGAACTCCTAGGACAATTCCGGCAGCATAACGACAGTAAAATGCTCGAAATGAGACATTCTGCAAAAAATGGAGTAGCACCATACTCAACATCAGCACTCAAGGTTCTGGGATATTGCTAATCAGGCTACATCGGAGGTACTCAAACTGGGATAAGACTCTGATCAACCAATCCTAAGGGACTACGGAGTAGTAACACGTGATCCTGATAGACAGAAGAGGAAACCTAGTTCCTTAACCCCGTAGGAAAGATAGGATGACTCAGATCAGAAGGCATGAGGCATAAGGAGTAAAAAGAACCTTACGTTCCCTTCCACAATCAATTCCCCCATATAGCTAAAGAATTTCTAGACTCAACTTCGACCAGGTTGGCTTGGAAATCCTACAGGCAGTCAGGCTCTGATACCAAAGCTGTCGGGACCCCGATTCTAAGTCACACCGATCTAGCATGTAACACCTCATATCACTTTGCGGCCTCACACACGGTATCCCCACGGGTGTCGCCTTACCATGGCCCGGAACCGTTTGCTCTTTTGGCTCACGTATATGATAGTGTCGCTAGCATCCATATGACAGAGAACCCGGGCCGACATGGCTAGTCATGAACCCAAAGTGGCACAGACCTATGGAGACAGGCATGTCGGTCAACAGCGTATGAATCCGGGCTGTAGCACTGGGCTAACAGGACTCTGGAAGTCACCGCGTGACATTTCCCTGAAGGGACAGACATAGGAATGAAGTGGAACACATGCCGACCAGTCAAGTGTTCTGAGCAGTAGTGCTGGGCTAGCAGGACTCCGGTGAACCGGGCTGTAGCGGATTACTATGGCTCAAGGAAGCACTAGACTACATTTCCCCATAAGAGAGGCTGCCAAGGACAAACAACTAGATTGTCGGATTCCACACATAGCAATACACGTCACACGTACGCATAACATGCAAGTATGTGATGTACAACATGGCATCACAACATAACGCAACTCATATAGATAAAGGCTCAGAAGAGCCACATAGCATAAATACAAACAAGGGTCACATGACCCATCATTCAGAGCATACAAGCAATGGAAGCATTACATGTCTGAGTACAGACAACTACAACACAAAAAGGCCGAGAAGCCTGACTATCTACAAGTCCCTCCAAGGTACAAGATCGTAGCTGAGGTAACAAGCTACTCGTCGAAGTCCAAGCGGTACTACTAGTGAGACAGATGTCTCACCTGCAAAACATAAATAAAGCAAACGTGAGTACAAAGGTACTCAGCAAGACTTACATCAGATCCTATCATACATGCGTTTGTATCAAGAAGGTAATGTGGGGTTTAGTTGCAGCAAGCCAGCTTTGACTCAGTGGCTATCCTGTTCTACGACAATGAGAAACTTCTTTGAGGTGAGGCAGCGCACACGAGTCCACTAATCACCACATCAATACACTACTATGGATTCATCCCCGTCTCTCCTACGAGAAGGCCATCCATAGCACTCACACTTATCTTGAGCATTTTAGAGTATCCACTTCAGTTGTCTATGTACCACGTAAGCATCCAAGAAGTCCATAACCGAGGACACGACTATTCGAATAGATCATGATAACCCTGCAGGGGTGTACTTCATCACACACGCTCTCACCACTTATCACCGTATACCCGCCATGTATCTCGGCAACCTTCAAGTGGAAGCCTGGCGAGGGTGTCGGCCACGACCTGAGTAGCCACACAAGACTCTAGTCCAGGTTTATCGCCTATTCGTGTTCCATCCGCAAGGAGATCCGGCCGAGGTTTCGCTCACGGCCCCAAACGATGTGTACAGGATTCCCGAGCCCACCATCCGGGTGCCACTCGGTACACCGGGCCACGTGTGCCTAGTCTGTCCCAAGTCCACCCTGCCGGGTGCCACTCGGTAGAAAAATAGCACTACCTGTAAACACCAGAAACTATTTGCAACTCCTAGACAGAGTTCAAGGCGGTTAATAAGTCGAGAGAGCTTGGAGCGCCCGGAGCCCAATGTGTGGTAGTAGCTAGTCATTGGACAACTTACACATAACTCAGTTCTTAAGGACGGTCCCGATGAGACAACCCACCATGTACTCCTACATGGCCTCTCACCGCTACCTTTACCAAATCGTGTTCACACGCTTAACTCTCATTACCAGAACATATCATAATATTCCAATTCATTCCCGATGAATCAGACCTGACACAACTCTAAGCAATAGCAGGCATGGCATGGTAGGAACACAACATGGCTCAAACAACTCCTACACGTGCTAGTGGGTTTTAACTATTTACTGTGGCAATGACAGGTCATGCAGAGGAATGGGTTCAACTACCGTAGCATAAAGTAGCAGTTGAATCGTTGTTGTCCTAATGCAATAAATGAGAGCAGGAGTGAGAGAGTAGGATTTTATCGGAATGAACAAGGGGGGTTGCTTGCCTGGTAGATCAACAGGGGGGCACTGCTCGTCTGACAGGTACTCTGGATCGATCTCCGGAGCAGAACCTATCGAGAAGGAACGGTGTCGAAAATCAAACACAAGTATATGCAACAATATGATGCATGATCATGGCATGAATATGTGATATTGTTTGAGTTAAAGCATCTAGCGGTTATTTGGTTGAAGTCCATATGGACCAAGGGTTCATATGCAAACTCCATATTAAGCTCTTAAATATGCCATAAGTGTGTTTTCATATATACAGCATGTATAGATGATTTTTCATGCATGAAAATGGTACAGATGGATAGATTGAATTTTTCTGATAATTTTTCATATATAAATTATTTCAATCTGAGCTACGGTTGAATTTCTGTGAATTTTTGAAGTTTTGAACATTTTCTGGAATTTCCTGTTTAAAAATAATTCCAGAAAAAGAATAACTGCGTCAGCATGACGTCATCACTACGTCAGCGGGTCAACGTGGCTGACCGGGTCAAGCCTGACGTGTGGGGTCCACACGTCAGTGACTCAGTTAGTTAACAGAGGAGTTATTCCTAATCTAATTTAGATTAGTGGCTCTGGGGCCCACGGTCAGTGTCTCTAGGGGGGTAGTTAGTGCCTAACTATGATGCCACGTCAGCCCGCCGGAGTTCTGGCCGGCGGCGACCAATAGCGCGGCGGCGACTCGCGGGAATTGCGCTATGAGCGGCATCTGGACGCGCGAAGACCACCGGGGCGTAGCCCATCGTCGTCCGCATCCAGGGGAGCTGGTGGGAGGCTACGGGGGCACCGGAGCTCACCGGAGCGGGGCTCGAGGCGGCGGCCGGAGTTCGGCTCCGGGCAAAAACGGGCCGCGGGGCACGGTAGGGCGAACCCGCGAGTGCTACGGGTTCCTGGGAACGCGCTGAGTGCGTTTATAGGTTCGGACACGAGCAGCGGTGGCTAGAACGATGGCGGTGACATGCGCGGCAGAGCCGAGCTCTCAGCCATGGCGAAGATGCATCCTGGAGCTCGCGAACGCGAGGGAGAAGAGATGGGTTCGGCGCGGAAGCTCGCAGCGATCACATTGAAGAGGTCAGCGGCTCGGGGGAGGTCCGGTGCAGGCGGAACGGCGAAGCCGATCTCTGGCGTCCGGAGGAAGAAGACGACGGCGGGGACGGTGCTATGGGGCTTCCGGCGTCACGTGGGTTGGTGGAGACGAAGAGGAAGGCGTGGCGGTTCTTCTGGAAGCATCGAAGAGGCGAGGGGTGGACGAGGGCCGCGGTGGTGATCGTCGGCGCTCTTAGGTGCTCGTGGTCGGTCGTGGGAGAGAGAGGGCAGAGGAGAAGGAGGGGTCCAGAGAGAAAGGGGCGGTCAGGGGGGTGTCGTGGCGCTCGTGGCCGTCTCCAGCAGCAGCGGCAAGCAGGAGCTGGCGAGCGCATGCGCGCACACACGGCGGCCACACGCCTCTGCCAGTAGGCGCGAGGAAGAAGACAGAGGAGGAGGCGAGCTGGGCTAGCTGGGCCGCACAGCTGGGCCGGTTGGCTGCATAGTGCGAGGCCAGCAAGTGGCCCAGGTAAGTCCAGGTAGTTCCTCCTTTTTTCCTATTTTGTTTTTGTTTTCTATTTTTTGACATTAGTTTTGATTTGATAAAAATACCAAATCATTTTATTTTATTCTATAAATTTTAGTAGGGACTAGTTGGACCACTCCAAAGCCCCTCACCAAAATTCAAAATTATTGGACAACATTTTATTTATAATAAAATATTTATCCAACGCAAATAATTACTGGATTAATTCCAAATGGCCAAAATAAATATTTATGAGCTCCTAAAAATATTGGTTGGAATTTTAACTCTGACCAATATTTTCAGAGAGCAACATGAACATTTTCTTGGACCCTTTTGGAGCAATTTTTATCTGGGTTATTTCCAGAAATGATTCTGAGGGTTTCACCAATCCCCATTTCAAATTTAAATGGAATTTAGACATGATGCACACATGAAGGCTAGCCTAGGTCATACCATAACTAGGGATGTGACACATAGCCTCTCCGATGAAGTGTGAGTAGTTTACTTCAGACCTTCGGGTCCATAGTTAGTAGCTAGATGGCTTCTTCCCTCTCTTTGAATCTCAATACAAAGTTCTCCCCCTCTCTTGTGGAGATCTATTCGATGTAATCTTCTTTTTGCGGTGTGTTTGTTGAGATCGATGAATTGTGGGTTTATGATCAAGTCTATCTATGAATAATATTTGAATCTTCTCTGAATTCTTTTATGTATGATTGGTTATATTTGCAAGTCTCTTCGAATTATCCGTTTGGTTTGGCCAACTAGATTGGTAGTTCTTGCCATGGGAGAAGTGCTTAGCTTTGGGTTCGATCTTGTGGTGTCCTTACCTAGTGACAGAAGGGGCAGCAAGGCACGTATTGTATCATTGCCATCGAGGATAACAAGATGGGGTTTATTTCATATTGCATGAATTTATCTATCTACATCATGTCATCTTGCTTAAGGTGTTACTCTATTTTTAACTTAATACTCTAGATGCATGCTGGATAGCGGTTGATGAGTGGAGTAATAGTAGTAGATGCAGAATCGTTTCGATCTACTTGTCACGGACGTGATGCCTATATACATGATCATGCCTAGATATTCTCATAACTATGCTCAATTCTGTCAATTGCTCAATAGTAATTTGTTCACCCACCGTAGAGTACTTATGCTCTTGAGAGAAGGCACTAGTGAAACCTATGGCCCCCAGGTCTATTCTCATCATATCAATCTCCATTACTTTAATCTTGCTTTGCTTTTTTACTTTGCCTTTACTTTTTACTTTGCATCTTTATACCAAAAATACTAAAAATATTATATCAATCAGATCTCACTCTCGTAAGTGACCGTGAAGGGCTTGACAACCCCTAATCGCGTTGGTTGCGAGTAGCTATCGCTTTGTGCAGGTACGAGGGACTTGAGCGTGGGCTCCTACTGGATTGATACCTTGGTTCTCAAAAACTGAGGGAAATACTTACGCTACTCTGCTGCATCATCCCGTCCTCTTTAGGGAAACCAATGCAAGCTCAAGACGTAGCACTCCTGTTAATAGGTTAGTCCCAACAATAATATAAAAGTGGATAATAAAGCCCAATAATGTCCAAAACAGTAGATAATATAGCATGGAGCAATAAAAATTATAGATACATTGGAGATGTATCACCTGTGTCAGCTGATGATCAATCAAAGACTACTTTTACTTGCCCTTTTGGTAATTTTGCTTATAGACGTATGCCTTTTGGTTTATGTATGCCTTTTTCTTATAGACGTACTTGCCCTTCCAAAGATGCATGATGGCTATATTCTATGACTTATGTGAAAATATTTGTGAGGTTTTCATGGACGATTTCTCCGTTTATGGATTCTCTTTTGATGATTGCTTAAGCAACCTTGATCGAGTTTTGTAGAGATGTGAAGAAACTAACCTTGTCTTGAATTGGGAGAAGTGCCACTTTATGGTTAATGAAGGTATTGTCTTGGGGCATAAAATTTCTGAAAGGGGCATTGAAGTTGATAAAGCTAAAGTTGAAGCTATTGAAAAGATGTCGTGTCCCAAGGACATCAAAGGTATAAGAAGTTTCCTTGGTCATGCCGGCTTTTATAGGAGGTTCATTAAGGACTTCTCAAAAATTTCTGGGCCTCTGACTAATTTATTACAAAAAGATATACCATTCGTCTTTGATGATGATTGTGTAGAAGCATTTGAAATACTTAAGAAGGCATTGATCTCTGCAGCTAATGTTCATCCACCTGATTGGAATTTACCTTTTGAAATTATGTGTGATGCTAGTGATTATGATGTAGGTGCTGTTCTAGGGCAAAGAGTTGATAAGAAATTAAATGTTATTCAATATGCTAGTAAAACTCTAGACAATGCCCGGAGAAATTATGCTACTACTGAAAAAGAATTCTTAGCAGTTGTATTTGCTTGTGATAAGTTCAGACCTTATATTGTTGATTCTAAAGTAACCATTCACACGGATCATGCCGCTATTAAATATCTTATGGAAAAGAAAGATGCTAAACCTAGACTTATTAGATGGGTTCTCTTGCTACAAGAATTTGATTTGCATATTATTGATAGAAAGGGAGCTGAGAACCCCGTTGCAGATAACTTGTCTAGGTTAGAAAATTTTTCTTGATGACCCACTACCTATTGATGATAGCTTTCCGAATGAACAATTAAATGTCATAAACGCTTCTCATACTGCTCCATGGTATGCTGATTATGCTAATTACATTGTTGCTAAATTTATACCACCTAGTTTCACATACCAGCAAAAGAAAAAGTTTTTCTATGATTTAAGACTTTACTTTTGGGATGACCCACATCTCTATAAATAAGGAGTAGATGGTGTTATTAGACGTTGTGTACCTGAGCATGAACAAGAACATATCCTACGCAAGTGTCACTCCGAAGCTTATGGAGGACACCACGCTGGAGATAGAACTGCACATAAGGTATTGCAATCCGGTTTTTATTGGCCTACTCTCTTCAAGGATGCCCGTAAGTTTGTCTTATCTTGCGATGAATGTCAAAGAATTGGCAATATTAGTAGACGTCAAGAAATGCCTATGAATTATTCACTTGTTATTGAACCATTTGATGTTTGGGGCTTTGATTATATGGGACCTTTTCCCGCCTCTAATGGATATACACATATTTTAGTTGTTGTTGATTACGTTACTAAGTGGGTAGAAGCTATTCCAACTAGTAGTGCTGATCATAACACCTCCATTAAGATGCTTAAAGAAGTTATTTTTCCGAGGTTTGGGGTCCCTAGGTATTTAATGACTGATGGTTGTTCACATTTTATTCATGGTGCTTTCCGTAAAATGCTTGCTAAGTATGATGTTAATCATAGAATTGCATCTCCTTATCACCCACAGTCTAGTGGTCAAGTAGAATTGAGTAATAGAGAACTCAAATTAATTTTGCAAAAGACTGTTAATAGTGAAAGTGCTAGTTATCGACTAGAGGGGGGGGGTGAATAGGCGATTTTTATGAAAGTCTTGAAAACATGAGAGTTTCGAAGACAAACAATAGAAATGAACCTATAACCATGCAGCGGAAGGTAGACTACACTAGACAAGCCATAGTCAAGTATTCAATGAAGTGAGAGCACAAAGACTAATAGCAGCTAGGCAGTACGGATCATGATGGAAGATAGTATGAAACCAATCAGAACAAACAGTCACACAATGAAGACAAATGGATAATGCAAACAGGCAATGACTTCACAAGGACCAACTGTAAATAAAGATATGGGAAGGATAGAACCAGTTGCTTGATGAAGACAATGATTTGTTGGACCAGTTCCAGTTGCTGTGACAACTGTACGTCTGGTTAGGGAGGCTGAGATTTAACTCAAAAGACCGTGTCTTCACCTTATTACCCTTGAGCTAAGGACACCCAGTCCTTGCTCAATCACTCTGGTAAGTCTTTAAGGTAGACTTCCAAACCTTCACAGACTTCGTTCACCGGCGATCCACAATGACTCTTGGATGCTTAGAACGCGACGCCTAACCGGTTGGAGGATTCACAGTCCTCAAGTGTAACAAGTCTTCAGATCACACAGACAGGAAGACTTCAGTGATGCCTAACACTCTTTGGCTTTGGGCGTTTAGGGCTTTGTCCTCGCAAGGATTTCTCTCTCAAAGGCTTCGAGGTGGGTTGCTCTCAAACGACAAAAGCCGTGTACTAACTCTGAGCAACCACCAATTTATGGTGTAGGGGTGGGCTATTTATAGCCACTAGGCAACCCGACCTGATTTGTCCAAAATGACCCTGGGTCACTAAGGAACTGACACGTGTTCCAATGGTCAGATTTCAAACACACGCGGCAACTTTACTTGGGCTACAAGTAAAGCTGACTTATCCAGCTCTGGATAAGTTTTGCTCTCATTGTCTTCGCTCGAAGACATAGGATTTTGGTTGAGCATCACTTTAGTCATTCTGACTATGTTCACTTGGACCCCACTTAACAGTACGGTGGTTCCTATGACTCAACAAAGAAGAAAATGAAACTACGAAAGATCTAAGTCTTCGCGCTCCAAAGTCTTCATGTGATGTCTTCTCATGTCATAGTCTTCACTGTGAATATCTTCAGATACCACCATAGTCTTCAATGTCTTCACACATTTTTAGGGGTCATCTCTGGTAGGCAAACCGAATCAATGAGGTACTACTACCTGTGTTATCCTGCAATTCTCACAAACACATTAGTCCCTCAACCAGGTTTTTCATCAATACTCCAAAACCAACTAGGGGTGGCACTAGATGCACTTACAATCTCCCCTTTTTTGGTGATTGATGACAAACTGGTTGAAGTTTTGAACGGGGATAAAAGTATGTGAAATTGTAAAGGATTTAGGTATTGTCTTCGTAAGTAGCAGAAAGGCTCCCCCTGAAGATGTGAATATAAGTATTTTGCTTTTGAATGCAAATGCACATGGCAGGTTGTATTTGCGGAGCTCCTCTTCTACTTATGAAGACAATTCATCATGCATGAAAGGATATAACAAAGATAATGACATGCATAATGAAAAATGGACGTCTGCAAAATGACTTCGTACGGGATTTATCATCGCACATGAGGAATTTATCATCGCATCACATAGTTGACGAAAAGGTAGCAGACGACCATCAAGTTTAAGTGTTACAACTCAAAAGAACCAAATGTATCAAAAGCGAGAGTTGTAAGCACTAGGAAAATGTAGCAAAAGTATAGCAACCACCCATATGGACCCGCTTGAAGACTATCAACTCATATGCTTCTCCCCCTTTTGTCAGTAATGACCAAAAAGGTTTGAAGACATAGAGCGTGCTACTCATTCCCATGTGGAGTAGGCAATGCAGCAGGGTCGTCGTTGAGGTTTGGTGGTGCAGACGAACTTGGTGCAGTGTTGATACGCGCTGAAGTTGGAGGTGGTGAAGTAGCATCATCTTGGTCATCAATGACTCTGGCATTAACTGTTGCAGCTGAGGAAGAATAGTCAGAGTCTTCGAGTGAGGGAGTCCGACGCAAGTGAGCATTCCTTGGAGGAGTTGAGTCAAACTTGAATCTCTCCGTGAAGCCATCGTCTTGAAGATCAGCTTCAGCACTGAATAACGTCAAACTCTTCCATGACCTCCGACAGGTTTCATGTGCAACAAAGGCATTCTTGGTGGCAAGATTTCGAATGCGATTGACATCCACCAAGAGGCTTTGCATCTGGCGCTTAAGCCAGTCATGATGCTTATCCTGTTTCTGATGTAGAGCGACGAGAAGCTCTCGGTCATTGAGAACACGAGATCGCTTCCGAGGCCTTTGGGCGATGGTACTTGTAGTGGCTTCAGTTTAGGTGCGAGGGGCACGTGTATTGCCAGCCAAGGGATAAAAACGTGAAACGTCCTGAACTCCTTCAATAGGCTGGGTGAAGCTTTGATGATCGACATTGTGAAGATAAATTGGCTCCTTTGCAGGCTCTGGGTAAACGGCTTCGACAGACAGATCAACCTCTGGCAAGAATATAAGGTGATTGCGCACGGACGGTTGATAGTTGATAGTAGAGTGAAGCTTGATGAGGCGCATTACCCATGGAGCATAGAACTTCAGACCAAAGATGTCGGAGCCAGATGCAGCCAATTGTCTGATGAAGAAGTCTTGAGCATTGAAGCTAATGCCATTGAAGATATAGAAGACCAATGTCTTCATTGCTCCTTCAAGCTTCGCTGCAGGAGAATGTCCTTTGACCGGCCAGAGAGTTTGCCTGATAATGTGATAAATAGTGCGGGGCAGATACTCTAGGTCTTCAACAAAGAACTCCTTAGGATAGTGAGCGTCTTGTGGCAGTGGCTTCATCATGCTCAACATTTGGCTCATATTTGGCTCTGGCTTCTGGAAGATGCTTTCCAACGCATTCTGGTGTAGCTGACAACCTGGTTCATAATGTTCGCCAGGAGTGGGTAGGGCCGTAAGCTCAGTGATGTCTTGGGCTTTAGCTTCATGGTGTACATCACCTGTCATCCACTCAAGGATCCATGTCTTCGGATCCCAGTTGTAGCCGCGAATGTGAAGGGTAGCGTAGAATTGTAGCAGAAGCTCTCCATTCCAATGTTCTTTGGCAGTCACGAACTGTAGAATGCCAGCATCTCTGAAGCAGTCAAGGGCTTCTTCTAGGCAGGGCATGCCAGCCATGGCTTCGCTATCTAGACGCATATGATGGAAAATGCGCCCCTGATTGTATAAGATGCAGGAATAGTAGCTACGCTGCCGATAACTCCAGAATCGATATGAGGAGATTCTTGGCCTTGTGTAGGGGTTCTTGGCACTGTCAAAGAATGTGTTGTGTGCCTTGAAGCCATTCAGATTAAATGATCCTGGTGAAGTTGCAGTACCTGGAAACCTTGGCAGCCTAGGCTTTGGCTTCTGGACCTGAGGCCTGTGCCCCACATGATAGTCAAATTGCGGACCGGCAGCAGGTGGAGGAACCTTGGCCATCGAACGGTGGTAAGTTGGCCTTGATAGAATGCCTGCTCAAAAGTGTGTGGTCGTGGAGGTGGTAGAGGAGCAGTGGCATTGGCTTCGGGCTGCAGATTGGCTTCAGGTGCAATCATTTCTGGCACCACATTAACTTCAGGCGCCACAGTAGCTTCAGCCATGACAACGTCATTGGCTTCAGTGTTGGTGTTGGTGGCCGCCTCAGAGTTTTCAACCTCCACTCGAGTAGCTGGAGGGTCGGACACGTTCTCCTTGAGAACAACTTCAGGGTTGGTTGGGGGTGTAGCAACACGTTTGAAAGTGCTAGTGATCGACTAGAGGGGGGTGAATAGGCGATTTTTATGAAAGTCTTAAAAACATGGAAGTTTCGAAGACAAACGATAGAAATAAACCTATTACCATACAGCGGAAGGTAGAATACACTAGGCAAACCATAGTCAAGTATTCAATGAAGTGAAAGCGCAATGACTAATAGCAGCTAGGCAGTAAGGATCAGGTAGGAAGATATTGTGAAGCCAATCAGAACAAGTAATCACTCAGTGAAGCCAAATGGTGATGCAATCGTACAATGACTTCACAAGGACCAACAGTAAGTAAAGGGAAGGGAAGGATGAAACCAGTGACTCGTTGAAGACAATGATTTGTTGGACCAGTTCCAGTTGCTGTGACAACTGTACGTCTGGTTAGGGAGGCTGAGATTCAACTCAGAAGACCTCGTCTTCACCTTATTCCCCTTGAGCTAAGGACACCCAGTCCTCGCCCAATCACTCTGGTAAGTCTTCAAGGTAGACTTCCAAACCTTCACAGACTTCGTTCACCGGCGATCCACAATGACTCTTGGATGCTCAGAACGCGACGCCTAACCGGCTGGAGGATTCACAGTCCTCAAGTGTAATAAGTCTTCAGATCACACAGACAGGAAGACTTAAGTGATGCCTAACACTCTTTGGCTCTGGGTGGTTAGGGCTTTATCCTCGCAAGGAATTCTCTCTCAAAGGCTTCGAGGTGGGTTGCTCTCAAACGACAAAAGCCGTACTCTAACTCTGAGCAGCCAACCGTTTATGGTTGTAGGGGGTGGGCTATTTATAGCCACTAGGCAACCCGACCTGATTTGTCCGAAATGACCCTCGGTCACTAAGGAACTGACACGTGTTCCAACGGTCAGATTTCAAACACACATGGCAACTTTACTTGGGCTACAAGCAAAGCTGACTTATCCAACTCTGGACAAGATTTGCTCTCATAGTCTTCACTCGAAGACATAGGATTTTGGTTAAGCATCACTTCAGTCATTCTGACTGGTTCTCTTGGACCCCACTTAACAGTACGGTGGTTCCTATGACTCAACAAAGAAGAAAAAGAACGATGAAAGAACTAAGTCTTCGCGCTCCATAGTCTTCATGCGATGTCTTCTCTTGTCATAGTCTTCAATGTGAATGTCTTCACATACCACCTTTGTCTTCAATGTCTTCTTACATTTTTAGGGGTCATCTCTGGTAGGAAAACCGAATCAATGAGGGACTTCTACCTGTGTTATCCTGCAATTCTCACAAACACATTAGTCCCTCAACTAGGTTTGTCGTCAATACTCCAAAACCAACTAGGGGTGGCACTAGATGCACTTACAATCTCCCCCTTTTTGGTGATTGATGACAAACTAGTTGAAGTTTTCAACGGGGAATATAATATGTGAAATTGTAAAGGATAGGGAATTGTCTTCATAAGTTGCAAGGGCTCCCCCTGAAGATGTGCATATAAGTAATTTGCTTTTGGAATGCAAATGCACATGGCAGGTTGTACTTGTGGAGATCCTCTTCAACTTATGATGACAATTCATCATGCATGAAAAGTATGTGAAGATAATGACATGCATAATGAAAAATGGACGTCTGCAAAATGATCTAAGTGCGGAATTTATCGTCGCACATGCGGAATTTATCATCGCATCACAGAATAGCAAATAAGTAGCAGACGACCATCGAGTTTAAGTGTTACAACTCAAAGAACCAAATGTATCAAAACGAGAGTTGTAAACACTAGGCAAAATATAAAGCAACCGCCCATATGGACCCGCTTGAAGACTATCAAACTCATATGCTTCTCCCCCTTTTGTCAGTAAGGACCAAAAAGGTTTGAAGACATAGAGCATCTACTCGTTCCCATGAGGAGTAGGTGAAGCAGCAAGGTCGTCGGTGTTGTTAGGCGGTGCAGACGAACTCGGGGCAGTGTCGATGCGTGCAGAAGTAGGGGGCGGTGAAGTAGCATCGTCTTCGTCATCGATCACTCTGGCATTCACAGTTGCCGTGGAGGAAGAGAACTCAGAGTCTTCAAGAGACGGAGTTCGTGGCAGCACAGTCCTTCTTGGAGGTGTTGAGTCAAACTTGAAGCGTTCAGAGAAGCCATCCTCTTGAAGATCATCTTCAGAACACATAAGCGTCAGCCCTTTCCATGTACGCCGACAGGTTTCATGGGCAACAAAGGCATTCTTGGTGGCAAGATTGCGAATCCTGTTTACGTCCACCAAGAGGCTTTGCATTTGGCGCTTCAGCCAGTCATGATGCCTATCCTATTTTTGATGAAGGGCAACCAGAAGCTCTTGGTCATTGAGAACACGGGATCGCTTCTTGGGCCGTTGGGCAATGGTGCTGTCAGTGGCTTCAGTGAGGGCACGGTGAGGTGCACGTGTAGTGCCAGCCAGAGGATAAACACGAGAGACTGCTTGAACTCCTTCAATGTTTGAGAGAAGCTTTGATTCTCAGCATTCTGAAGACTAAGAGGCTCCTTGGCGGGCTCTGGATAGATGGCTTCAACTGACATATCAACGTCAGGCAGAAAGATCCGATAATTGCGAGCAGAGGGCTGATAGGTGACAGCTGAGTGTAGTTTGATCAGCCGCATTATCCATGGAGCGTAAAACTTCAAGCCAAAGAGATCAGATCCTGATGCAGCAAGTTGGCGAATAAAGAAGTCTTGTGCATTGAAGCTTTTGCCATGAATAATATGAAAGACCAATGTCTTCATTGCGCCTTCTAGCTTGGCATGTGGAGAATGTCCTTTGATGGGCCAGAGAGTTCGCCTTATGATGTGATAGATAGTACGTGGCAGATACTCAAGGTCTTCAACATAGAACTCCTTAGGATATTCAGCATCTGGAGGCAAAGGCTTCATCATGCTAAGCATCTGACTCATATTGGGCTCAGGCTTGTGGAAGATGCTTTCCATAGCAGCACTGTGAAGCTGACAACCAGGTTCATAGAGATCGCCTGGAGTGGGCAGGCCAGTAAGCTCAATGATATCAAAGGCTTTGGCTTCATGATGAACATTGCCTGTCATCCACTCAAGGACCCAAGTCTTCGGATCCCTGTTGTAGCCACGGATATGAAGAGCGGCATAGAATTGGAGCAGCAATTCTTCATTCCAGTGCTCTTTATCGGTGACGAACGGCAACAATCCAGACTCTTTGAAGCAATCCAGAGCTTCTTCCAAGCAAGGCAGACCAGTTATGGCTTCAGTGTCAAGATGCATATGTGGGAAAATGTGACCTTGATTGTACAGAATGCATGAGTAATAACTGCGCTGCTGATAGCTCCAGAACCGATCAGAAGATATTCTTGCCCTTGAGTAGGGGTTCTTGGCGCTATTGAAGAAGGTGTTGTGTGCCTTGAAGCCATTGATATTGAACGATCCGGGTGCAGATGCAGTGCCTGGAAACCTGGGCAACCTTGATATTGGCTTCTGAACCTGAGGCCTGTGCTCAACGTGATAGTCAAACTGAGGACCAGCAGCAGGCGGAGGAGTCAGAAAAGGCCATTTGACAGTGACAAGTTGGCCATAGTTGAATGCTTGCTCGATAGTGTGTGGCCTTGGTGGCGGAACAGGAGCAGTGGCATCAACAGAGGCGTCAGGCTGCACATCTGTTGCAGTTGCATCATTGGCTTCATTGGCCTCTGGCACATTGGTTGGTGCAGGCTCCACATTTGCTTCAGCCATGACTACGTCATTGGCTTCATTGTGTTGGTGGTGGCAGCCTCAAGATTCTCAACCTCCACTTGATGAGCTGGAGGGTCGGGCACAGACACGTTCACTTCAGGAACAACTTCTTCAGAGTTGGGGTGTAGGGACACGATCTTCTTCTTGTTTGTCATCGGCTGATGCAGCCGGATTGTCTTCAGCACCTTTGGCTTCAGACTCAGAGACAGTCACAGTAGGAGTGGCATCTGGAAACACTTGACGTGCAACAGATTGGTGGTGCACTTCTCCTTCTGGAACGCTCGAAAGAGGGACTTGAGCCTTGGTCCTTTGCGAAGCCTGCGTAGCGCTGGCGACGCCTGTGGAGATGGAGTTGGCTGGGCCTCAAAGTCATCTCTTCTTGCACTGATGGGGTTGCTTGGGGAGAGCTTGGAGTGTCTTGTCTCTGTGGGTGATCAGCCCACGATGCATCCTGAGCAGTTGGCGTCAGAGGACGACCAATGCTGATGAGTTCGTGTGCGTAAGCACAGGCGATGATACCAGTTGGTGCTCGATCTGAGGAAGGACTTCATCATCTTCAACATTGTCATGGTGACCAATGTCTTCAGCAGCGGTGGGGTCAACTGCTGGAATGTCTTCAGCATCAGGAGCCTCTGTGGAAGCAGGCTCATGAACAATCAGTTGGCGCTCGTGGTGTTCAGATGCAGGGCGAACCATTGAGATAGGTTCAACAACTAAGGGCTCTGTGGGAGCAGCCCGATCCTTCTTGGTTTTGCGCTTCTTCTTAGAGGGAGCGACATCAGAAGCTTCAGGATTTTTCCTTTTTCTGGCTTCAGCCTCGGCAGTCCTCGTCTTCTTCAGTTCTGAAGCGGTTGACCTGACCTTTGGCTTCGAGCCAGTCATGCTGCTTGGGAAGACTATGCGAGGTTCTTCCTGCCTTGAAGGTGCAGATTGGTCAGTTGAGGGCTTCTTCTTCTTTGCAGCCATTCTTGGGTCGATGCCAGGACGACCAAGAGCCTTGCGCTTCTCAGCCTCATTGTAGGCTTGCACACACTTGTCAGCCAGGCTCTTCATGCGTTCACGAGAACCTTGAGCTTCTTCACGCTTTTTGAGAAAGGCTTCCTTGAGCTCGTGCAGCATAATCTTGAAGTTTTTCACATCTTGCACGCTGAGCTTGGCCATGTGCTTCTTGAACTGAGCTTTCTCATAGTCGATCTTTTGCTTCAGTTCAACGATGCGCTGAGCTAGAGATAGCTCAGAAGCAATGGCGCCATGGAAGGCGACACTGAGGCCAATTGGAAGTTGCAGATCTTCAAAGCTGAGGTTGGGCGTGTCAAACCACTCATCAATGAAGTTATGGAGGATTGCCACATCAAAGAGAGGCAAATCATTGAAGATCTCTGCTTCTTCCTTGCTCTTGATCAGTTGCTCAAGAGCGTCATCTGCAAGCTCTTCATCGCTGGACAGATCAATGGCATCATTGCGCAGAATAGCAGCAGCAATCAGTGCCTGATCAGTATTCTTTCTCATCTCAGTCTTCTTGGAGATACGTGAGAGATCTTTAGACTGCACACTGTCTTCAGGAGGTGCAGTAGCCAGTGGCTTTGCCCGTAAGATTTTTGGTGCTGAGGCAGACTTTGAAGCTTTAGCCTTCTTCTGCTTCTGCAGCTTCGGTGGTGCAGGTGCTTCGTCAGATTTAGCATCATCTGCAGGTTGAGCCACGACTGCCCCTTGAACCATAATATGAGTGATGAGACCTTCTAGGTTGTAGAAGGGCCCAACCAGATTGGGTTCAGCTTCTCATGTGCCATCAACACGTGGCGCAGAGGGGCCTGGGTTGAAGTCTAATCCCAATGACTTCTTGTTTTCCTTGGCAGAGTTCTGTGCAACTGATAGTTGCGCTTGAAGAGATTGTCTTTGCGACACCATAGCAGAGAGGATGGGCCGGCATTAGCAGGCTGAGGTCCACGAAGCATGCATGGGTAAAAGCCTAGAGCAATAGCTTCGGACTGTGATTTGGGCTGAAGACCTTTGTATGTGATATCTCCCCATGGTCCCTTGATGGCACTCTTCTCAGCATATTCGTCGATGACGAATCTGTACTTGAACCATTCCTCTTCCCAATGTCTTTGAATCCATTGGATTCGGTTCTTGCGTTCTCCATAGGTTTCTTCTGGATCTGACTTGTATTGCTCATATAGATCTGGTGGCAGGTCCTTAGCAGTGTTTCCATGGTGCTGTCTGCCTCCCTTCCTTGTAGATTTCTCTGTAGCCATGAACTTCAAACTGAATGGCTTCAACACGTTCAAAGGTTTCAAAGGCTTCCGCTTGCGGGTTAAACAGGAACTGGCTTCGGGAGAATTTATATGATGTTGTAAGAATTCTGCAAATGAATGCAGACTATGAGAACCAAGGGATTCTCCCATGGACATGTACCTGTGACAACATTAAGGTGCGAGGGAAGGGGAAGAGGTCATATGCATTCTTAGAAGATTTTGAAGATAAATCAGTTTAGAAGACATTGACCTCATCGTGCGAAGACATTCACTCATAGATAAAGAGTTGGTTCCAGATTTGTACGAATCCACGGATCAGTACAAGTGAGGAATCTAACTACTTTGTGAAGCATAAGTGAACATACTAGGCATATTATGAGATGCAGTATGAAATAGATCCAACTTGTGTGAATAGAAACTTCTTGTGGCAGAAAGTGATGAATCTATAGGATCAAAGGGGTCATAAAAAGGAAGTTTTATTTACCACACGAAGAACTCCTAGACGGAGTGGAAGAGGAGGCCGAGCAGTTTGATCATCCGTGCCCTAACTTGGCGACGGAGGACACCTACGGCGACGGCGGAGAAGACGATGTCCACGGCCGGCATGAAGACGGCGTCGGAGAGGTCGCGGCAGCTAAGCGCTTCGTCGCTGGCGTCATCGAGGGCCAGCGGTGGTGAGGCGTGTATTTATAGAGACAGGGACGGCAAAGTGTTATTACATAGGTGCCCCTGGCGATTCACATCTGAAGGACACGTGGCCATCATGCAACATATCGGAGGTTGTTCCATGTTCCCACGCATGCCTGGATTGTCGGGTGGTCGTTCCCACTTCTCCGGGTTTCAGGTGAAGGAATTAGCATTGAAAATGGACTTAATGTTTGTCTTTGTATCTTCCGCTGACAAGAACGCAGAGAAGACATTCGACAGTTTCAAGAGAATGCATATGATTTGGACAGATAGAGTTTGAGATAGAAAGCATAGAGAGGTTAGGGTCCGATCACATTCACTTAGTTCAAAAGATTCAACAAGAAGACATATCTATAAGTGAATGCTGTAGAGGACAGAACACTAGTATATATATATATATATATATATATATATATATATATATATATATATATATATATGAGAAAGACAATCAAATCAACATAGTGACGATAATCATGAAGACAAGTTGAAAATGAAGACAAACAAAATGTGAAGACATAGCAAATGTAACGCCTTAGGTAAAACACTTCAAACAGAAGAATTTGGTGGTGGCGTTACCCACCATATAGGAAGTATTAGACCCAGACACGGCGCACAATTATCGTGGCGCTCCGAAGTCAAATTCCACATTAATGTATTCACACTTAGAATGTAAGTCTTCATTGATTGAAGATATACTTTACTTCGTGTGTTGCACATCTAAGTCATCAATATGCATAAGTGTTAGGATGTGTGCCTGATCACAGGACATTTGAGGATTCCAAGATATTTAGCTCACACCGTAACTTGCAAAATCTCTTCTCATCCAAGGGCTTGGTGAAGATATCTGCCAATTGCTCTTCAGTGTTGACGTGTATGATATCAATATCTTCCTTCACAACATGATCTCTGAGAAAGTGATGACGAATTTCAATGTGCTTTGTCTTCGAGTGCTGAACTGGGTTGTTGGCAATCTTGATGGCGCTTTTGTTGTCGCAGTAGAGTGGCACTTGCTTCAGATGAATGCCATAGTCTTTGAGTGTTTCCTTCATCCACAGAAGCTGAGCACAGCAAGATCCAGCAGCAATGTATTCAGATTCAGCAGTGGAGAGAGATACACAGTTCTGCTTCCACAACGTATACAAGTGATCGTCCCAGAAAATGACATGTGCCTGATGTAGACTTGCGATCCACCTTGTCACCAGCATAATCAGCATCCGAGAATCCAACCATATCAAACTCTGAGCCCTTTGGATACCATAATCCTAGTGTTGGGGTGTAAGCCAAATATCGAAGAATTCGCTTCACAGCCAAGTGATGTGATTCCTTTAGTGCCGCTTGGAATCGAGCACACATGCAAACACTAAGCATAATATCTGGCCTAGATGCACATAGATAAAGTAAAGAACCAATCATGGAGCGGTATACCTTTTGATCGAACTCTTTACCATTATCGTCGGGACCCAGATGATGTTTGGCTGGCATTGGCGTCGTGAAGCCTTGCAGTCTTGCATCCCAAATTTCTTCAGGCAATCTTTGAGGTACTTCTCTTGAGATATGAAGATGTCGTTGCGTTGCTGACGTATTTGAAGACCGAGGAAGAACTTTAGCTCACCCATCATGGACATCTGATATTGCTCTTGCATCATATATCCAAACTCTTCATTGTATTTCTGATTGGTGCAGCCGAAGATAATGTCATCCACATATATTTGGCACACAAACAGTTCACCATCATATGTCTTCGTGAAGAGAGTGGGGTCGAGGGAACCAGGTTTGAAGCCTTTGCTCTTCAGGAAGTCATTGAGTGTGTCATACGAGGCCCGAGGGGCTTGTTTGAGGCCATACAGTGCCTTGTTGAGCTTGTACACCATGTCAGGATGTTTTGGATCTTCAAAGCCAGGCGGTTGTGCAACATACACTTCTTCTTCAATCTTGCCATTGAGAAAAGCGCTCTTCACATCCATTTGATATAGAAGAATGTTACGATGATTTGCATAGGCCAGCAGTATGCATATGGCTTCAAGTCTAGCCACATGATCAAATGTTTCATCGAAGTCAATCCCTTCATCTTGAGTGTATCCCTGGGAAATGAGACGAGCTTTGTTTCTGACAACTTGACCATGCTCATCTTGCTTGTTGTGATATATCCATTTGGTGCCTATTATATTGTGCTTGCAGGATCAGGACGCTTAACCAGTTCCCATACATTATTCAGCTCAAACTGTTGAAGCTCTTCTTGCATAGCTTGAATCCATTCAGGTTCCATGAAGGCTTCTTCTACTTTCTTGCGTTCAGATATTGAGACGAATGCGAAGTGCCCACAGAAATTTGCTAGATGTGTTGCCCTTGAACGAGTGAGTGGACCTGGTGCATTGATGCTATCAATTATTCTCTCAATCTGTACTTCATTTGCAACACGAGGATGTACATGACGAAGATTTTGCTCTTGCTGATCATTGTCATCATTAGAAGGAATGTCTTCAGGTTGATCATTGTCTTCAGGTTGATTAGGTGCAGAGATGATAAGTTCCTCTTCAGGCTTAGCTTCAGAAGGTATGATTTCTCTAGTTCCCATAAGTTTGATTGATTCACTGGATGGAACTTCATCTAGCACATTTGGCAGGTGCTCTCTTTGCGAGCCGTTAGTCTCATCGAACCGCACATCCACTGTTTCAACCACTTTATAGTGAAAAAGGTTAAAGACTCTATAGGAGTGCGAATCCTTTCCATATCCAAGCATAAAGCCTTCATGTGCTTTTGGTGCAAATTTTGAAGTGTGATGTGGATCCTTGATCCAGCACCTGGCACCAAATACTCTGAAGTAACTGACATTTGGCTTCTTGCCCGTGAGGAGCTCATAGGATGTATTGTTCAGAAGCTTGTGAAGATAAACACGGTTGATGATATGGCATGCAGTATCAATGGCTTCAGGCCAGAATTTTCTTGGAGTCTTGTATTCATCAAGCATCATCCGAGCCATCTCAATAAGTGTTCTATTCTTGCGTTCGACGACGCCATTCTGCTGTGGCGTGTACGGAGCTGAGAATTCATGTGTGATGCCTAAAGTATCAATATATGTATCTAGGCCAGTGTTCTTGAATTCAGTGCCATTGTCACTTCTGATGTGCTTTATCTTGACGCCATAGTTGTTCATTGCTCGATTGGTGAAGCGTCTGAAGACATCCTGCACTTCAGTCTTGTAGAGGATTATATGCACCCAAGTATATCTTTAATAATCATCAACAATGACAAAGCCATAGAGACAAGCAGTAGTAGTAAGAGTTGAGTAATGAGTGGGACCAAAAAGGTCCATGTGGAGCAGTTCGAAGGGTTGAGTCATTGTCATGATTGTCTTCGAGGGGTGCTTGGCCCTCGTCATCTTTCCTGCTTCATAGGCACCGCATAAGTGATCCTTCTTGAACTTGATGCCCTCGATGCCGATGACATGCTTCTTCCTTGACAGGGTGTGGAGGTTCCTCATGCCAGCATGCCCTAGCCTCCGATGCCAAAGCCAGCATTCAGAAGCTTTTGCTAGGAGACATACTGCAAGTTGTGGTCCTGCTGAGAAATCTACCACGTACAAATCATCTTTTCGATACCCTTCAAACACTAGAGACTTGTCAGATTCCATTAGAACAAGGCAATGATATTTTCCAAACATCACAATCATGTTTAAATCGCAAAGCATTGAGACAGACATTAAGTTGAAACCAAGGGATTCAACAAGCATGACTTTATCCATGTGTTGATCCTTCGATATTGCAACTCTACCTAGACCCAATACCTTGCTTTTACCAGTGTCAGCAAATGTGATGTGACTTTTGTCAGATGGACGTAAGGTTGAGTCCATGAGAAGGCTTCGCTTGCCAGTCATGTGATTGGTACACCCACTATCAATAATCCATTCTGAAGCAGCTGGTGTCGTACCCTATAGTGCAGTTAGGGGGATAGGCTTCACGAAGAGAATTGTGAAGCAAAAAACATTTGACGAGCCAGTGGATTATGAAAGCTTAGATCGAGATTAGGACTGATAGGGCAAGTAGCAAGCGACTCAGGAACAAAGTACATAATAAGACCATTTGGGCATTTGATCTTGCGCCCTACAAGATGTTTAAGGTCCCCAGCAATAGCGTCAGCCGATTTTGGTTTTCGGCTGGAGACCTTTCCCTGCAAAAGAGAGTTAAGCTTTCTTAGCCACCCACATCTTCAAGGGCGGCTTCGAAGCAATGAGTCTAAGTGCAGCATCTGAGAACTTTGGCTTTGGAGCCCTAGCAAAAAGTCTTGCAGGTGGACAATAGTACTCATAAGAATAAGCAGAATAGTTCTTGGTCTTATGAACATGGCGGTTTGATGAACCGCGCTCATATTCATAGGCCTGAGTATGGCTTCCTGCAAAACATTTGCATTAGTGCGACTCAGGTGAGTCCTCTGTCTATATGAAGCCTATGGGCCGTATTGAAAGTGTGTTATATCAACTAGAGGGGGGTGAATAGGCAATTTTTATGAAAGTCTTCAAAACGTGGAAGTTATGAAGACAAACGATAGAAATAAACCTATTACCCTGCAGCGGAAGGTAGACTACACTAGGCAAGCCATAGTCAAGTATTCAATAGAGTGAAAGCACAATGACTAATAGCAGCAATGTAGTAAGGATCAGGTAGGAAGATATTATGAAGCCAAACAGAACACGCAGTCACTCAGTGAAGATAAAAGATAGTGCAATCATACAATGACTTCACAAGGAGTAACAGTACGTAAAGAGAAGGGAAGGATGAAACCAGTGACTCGTTGAAGACAATGATGTGTTGGACCAGTTCCAGTTGCTGGACCAGTTCCAGTTGCTGTGACAACTGTACACCTGGTTAGGGCGGCTAGGTATTTAAACCTAAGAACACACAGTCCCGGACTCCCAGTCCTGAACACGCAGCTCAGGACAGCCAGTCCTCACTGTATTCCCCTTGAGCTAAGGTCACACAGACCTCGCCCAATCACTCTGGTAAGTCTTCAAGGTAGACTCCCAAACCTTCACAGACTTCGTTCACCGGCAATCCACAATGTCTCTTGGATGCTCAGAACGCGGCGCCTAACCGGCTGGAGGATTCACAGTCCTCAAGTGTAATAAGTCTTCAGATCACACAGACAAGAAGACTTAAGTGATGCCTAATTCTCTTTGGCTCTGGGTGGTTGGGGCTTTATCCTCGCAAGGAATTCTCTCTCAAAGGCTTCGAGGTGGGTTGCTCTCAAACGACAAAAGCCGTATACTAACTCTGAGCAGCCAACCATTTTTGGTTGTAGGAGGTGGGCTATTTATAGCCACTAGGCAACCCGACCTGATTTGTCCAAAATGACCCTGGGTCATTAAGGAACTGACACGTGTTCCAACGATCATATTTCAAACTCACACGGCAACTTTACTTGGGCTACAAGCAAAGCTGACTTGTCCGACTCTGGACAAGATTCGCTCTCATAGTCTTCACTCGAAGACATAGGATTTTGGTTAAGCATCACTTCAGTCATTCTGACTGGTTCTCTTGGACCCCACTTAACAGTGTGGTGGTTCCTATGACTCAACAAAGAAGAAGAAAAATAACTACGAAAGATCTAAGTCTTCGATCTCCATAGGCTTCATGCGATGTCTTCTCTTGTCATAGTCTTCAATGTGAATATCTTCATATACCACCTTTGACATCAATGTCTTCATACATTTTTAGGGGTCATCTCTAGTAGGAAAACCGAATCAATGAGGGACTTCTACCTGTGTTATCCTGCAATTCTCACAAACACATTAGTCCCTCAACTAGGTTTGTCGTCAATACTCCAAAACCAACTAGGGGTGGCACTAGATGCACTTACAATCTCCCCCTTTTTGGTGATTGATGATAAACTAGTTGAAGTTTTCAACGGGGAATATAATATGTGGAATTGTAAAGGATAAGGAATTATCTTCATAAGTTGCAAGGGCTCCCCCTGAAGATGTGCATATAAGTAGTTTGCTTTTGGAATGCAAATGCACATGGCAGGTTGTGCTTGTGGAGATCCTCTTCAACTTATGATGACAATCCACTATGCATGTGAAGGTATGTGAAGATAATGACATGCATAATGGAAAATAGACGTCTGCAAAATGATCTAAGTGCGGAATTTATCGTCGCACATGCGGAATTTATCATCGCATCACAAAATGGCAAATAGGTAGCAGACGACCATCGAGTTTAAGTGTTACAACTCAAAGAACCAAATGTATCAAAACGAGAGTTGTAAACACGAAGCAAAATATGAAGCACCCGCCCATATGGACCCGCTTGAAGACTATTAAACTCATATGCTTCTCCCCCTTTTGTCAGTAAGGACCAAAAAGGTTTGAAGACATAGAGCCTCTACTCGTTCCCATGAAGAGTAGGTGAAGCAGCAGGGTCGTTGGTGGTGTTCGGCGGTGCAGAAGAGCTTGGAGCAGTGTCGAAGCGTGCTGAAGGAGGCGGCGGTGAAGTAGCATCGTCGTCATCCTCGATCACTCTGGCATTTACAGTTGCAGCAGAGGAAGAGAACTCAGAGTCTTCAAGAGATGGAGTTCGTCGCAGCACTGCCCTTCGAGGAGGTGTGGAGTCAAACTTGAAGCGCTCAGAGAAGCCATCCTCTTGAAGATCATCTTCAGAACACATCAGCGTCAGCCCTTTCCATGTGCGTCGAGAGGTTTCATGGGCAACAAAGGCATTCTTGGTGGCAAGATTGCGAATGCGATTAACATCCACCAAGAGGCTTTGCATTTGACGCTTCAGCCAGTCATGATGCCTATCCTGTTTCTGATGAAGAGCCACAAGAAGCTCTCGGTCATTGAGAACACGAGTGCGCTTCTTGGGTCGTGGGGCAGTTGTACTATCAGTGGCTTCAGTGAGAGCAGGATGCGGTGCACGTGTAGTGCCAGCCAAAGGATACACACGAGTGACTGCTTCAACTCCTTCAATGTTCTAAGAAAAACTTTGATACTCTGCATTCTGAAGACTTAGAGGTTCCTTGGCAGGCTCAGGATAGATGGCTTCAATAGACAAATCCACATCGGGCAGAAAAATCCGATGATTGCGAGCAGATGGCTGATATGAGATAGCGGAGTGAAGTTTGATCAGCCGCATTACCCATGGGGCGTAGAACTTCAAGCCAAACAGATCAGAGCCTGATGCAGCAAGTTGGCGAATGAAGAAGTCCTGTGCATTCCATGAAGAATATAGAAGACCAAAGTCTTCATTGCACCTTCCAGGTTGGCATGTGGAGAGTGCCCTTTGATGGGCCAAAGAGTTCGCCTTATGATGTGATAAATAGTCCTTGGCAAATACTCTAGGTCTTCAACAAAGAACTCTTTGGGATATGCAGCATCTTGGGGTAATGGCTTCATCATACTGAGAATCTGACTCATGTTAGGTTCAGGCTTCTGAAAGATGCTCTCCACAGCTTCACTGTGAAGTTGACAGCCAGATTCGTAGAGATCGCCGGGAGTGGGTAGACCAGTGAGCTCAATGATGTCAAAGGCTTTGGCTTTGTGATGAACGTTTCCTGTCATCCACTCCAGGACCCAAGTCTTCGGATCTCTATTATACCCGCGGATATGAAGTGTGGCATAGAATTGGAGCAGCAACTCTTCATTCCAATGCTCTTGGTCAGTGACGAACGGCAGCAATCCAACTTCTTTGAAGCAATCCAGAGCTTCTTCCAGACAGGGCATACCAGCTATTGCTTCAATGTCAAGACGCTTGTGTGGGAAGATGCGACCTTGATTGTATAGAATGCAGGAGTAATAGCTTCGCTGCGGATAGCTCCAGAACCGATTAGATGATATTCTTTCCCTTGAGTAGGGGTTCCTGGAGCTATTGAAGAATGTGTTGTCTGCTCTGAAGCCATTGATATTGAAGGATCCAGGTGCTGATGCAGGACCTGGGAACCTGGGCAATCTTGGGATTGGCTTCTGTACCTGAGGCTTGTGCTCAACATGATAGTCGAACTGAGGACCGGCAGCAGGTGCAGGAACAGAAGCAGTGGGATCAGTGGCTTCGCTGACTTCTGGTGCTTTTGTTGGTGAGAGCTCCATATTAGCTTCAGCCATGACAACGTCAGTGGCTTCATTGGTGTTGGTGGGGGCAGCCTCAAGATTTTCAACCTCCACTTGACGAGCTGGAGGGTTGGTCACAACCACGTTCTCCTCGAGAACCGCTTCTTGGTGGGACAGGGGAGTAGCAGCTTGTGGGACTTCTTCTTCATTGGCTGATGCAGCCGGAATGTCTTCAGCAGCTTCAGCTTCAGACGCAGAGACTGGAGGCCTTGGTCCTTTGCGAAGCCTGCGCAATGCAGGCGACGCCTGTGTAGTTGGAGTTGGCTGGGCCTCAAAGTCTTCTTCCTCTTGTGAGCGATCAGCCCATGAAGCATCCTGAGCAATTGGCGTCAGAGGACGACCAATGCTGATGAGTTCGCTGTGCTCGAGCAGAGGAAGGACTGTACCATCTTCTACATGGTCATGGTGACCAATGTCATCAGCAGCAATGGGATCAGCTGCTGGAAAGTCTTCAGCTTCATGAGCCTCTGTGAAAGCAGGCTCATGGATTGTCAGTTGGCGTTCAGCGTCAGGACGAACCATGGAAATGGGTTCAACAATCAAAGACTCTGTGGGAGCAGCTCATTCTTTCTTGGTCTTCCTCTTCTTCTTGGAGGGAGCAGCAGCAGAGGCTTCAGGATGTTTCCTCTTTCTGGCTTCAGCCTCAGCAGTCCTCGTCTTCTTCAATTCTGAAGTGGTTGATCTGGCCTTTGTCTTCAAGCCAGTCATGCTAGTTGGGAAGACAATGGGATCTGCTTCCTACCTTGGTGCATCGGCTTCGGCCATAGCGGGCTTCTTCTTCTTCTTTGCAGCCATCCTGGGGTCGATGCCAGGACACCCAAGGGCCTTGCGCTTCTCAGCTTCATTGTAGCCTTGCACACACTTGTCAGCCAGGCTCTTCATACGCTCCCGAGAACCCTGAGCTTCTGCGCATTTCTTGAGAAAGGCTTCTTTGAGCTCGTGCAGCATAATCTTGAAGTTTTTCACCTCTTGCATGCTGAGCTTGGCCATATGCTTCTTGAACTAAGCCTTTTCATAGTCAATCTTTTGCTTCAGTTCGACGATGCGCTGAGCGAGGGCTAGCTCTAAAGCAATGGTGCCATGGAAGGCGACACTGAGGCCAATGGGTAGTTGCAGATCTGCGAAGCTGATGTTTGGCGTGTCAAACCACTCATCAATGAACTTGTGGATGATTGTTACATCAAAGAGAGGCAGATCATTGAAGATTTCTACTTCTTCTTTGCTCTTGATGAGTTGCTCAAGAGCGTCATCTACAAGATCTTCATCACTTGACAGATCAATGGCATCATTACGCAGAATGGCAGCAGCTGTTAGCTCTTGGCCGGTGTGTGGCAGAGGCATCTTGACCTTCTGGGGCTTGGAGATGCATGACAAATCTTTAGACTGCACACTGTCTTCAAGAGGTGCAGTTGCCAGTGGCTTCGCCCGTGAGATTTTTGGTGTAGAGGCCGGCTTTGAAGCTTTTGGCTGCTTCAGCTTCTTTGGCTTCGGCGCTGTAGGCGCTTCATCTGATTCAGCGTCATCTGCAGGCTCATTCACGGCTGTCCCTTGAACCAGGATATGGGTGATGAGACCTTCAAGGTTGTAGAAAGGACGGATGACATTGGGTTCTGCATCGCGTGTGCCGTCAGCCCGGGGAGCAGAAGGACCAGGGTTGAAGTCTAGTCCCAATGATTTCTTGTTTTCCTTGGCCGATGCCTTTGCATGCTGGAAGTTGCGCTTGAAGAGATTATCGTCATGACACCATAGCAATGATGATGGGTCGGCATCTTCAGGCTGAGGTCCACGGACCATACAGGGATAGAAACCCTGAGCAATAGCTTCAGCTTTGGTCTTGGGTGGAAGGCCTCGGAAGAGAATATCACCCCAAGGACTTTTGATAGCACTCTTCTCAGCATATTCCTTGGTCACGAATCTGTATTTGTACCACTGTTCTGCCCAATATCTTCGAATCCACTGGATTCGGGTCTTGTGCTGATTATAATCCTCTTCAGGATCTGTCTTGTAAAGCTCAGAGAGGTCATCAGGCAAATCTCTTGATGTTCCCCCACGACGATGTCTACCTCCCTTCCTTGCAGATTTCTCTGTAGCCATGAAGTTTAACCTGAATGGCTTCAACACGTTCAAAGGCTTCGGAGGCTTTCGCTTGCTGGATAAACAGGAACTGGCTTTGGGAGAATTTATGTGATGCTGTAATAATTCTTTTGATCGAACTCTTTACCATTGTCGTCGGGACCCAGATGATGCTTGGCTGGCATTGGCGTCGTGAAGCCTTTGCAGTCTTGCATACCGAACTTCTTCAGACAATCTTTGAGATACTTCTCTTGAGATATGAAGATGCCGTTGCGTTGCTGTCGTATTTGGAGACCGAGGAAGAACTTTAGCTCTCCCGTCATGGACATCTGATATTGCTCTTGCATCATATATCCAAACTCTTCACTATACTTCTGATTGGTGCAGCCGAAGATAATGTCATCCACATATATTTGGCACACAAACAGTTCACCATCATATGTCTTCATGAAGAGAGTGGGGTCTAGGGAACTAGGTATGAAGCCTTTGCTCTTCAGGAAGTATTTGAGTGTGTCATACCAGGCCTGAGGGGCTTGTTTGAGGCCATACAGTGCCTTGTTGAGCTTGTATACCATGTCAGGATGTTTTGGATCTTCAAAGCCAGGCGGTTGTGCAACATACACTTCTTCTTCAATCTTGCCATTGAGAAAGACGCTCTTCACATCCATTTGATATAGAAGTATGTTGTGATGATTGGCATAGGCCAGCAGTATGCGTATGGCTTCAAGTCTAGCCACAGGAGCAAATGTTTCATCAAAGTCAATGCCTTCCACTTGAGTATATCCTTGAGCAACGAGACGAGCTTTGTTTCTGACAACTTGACCATGCTCATCTTGCTTATTGCGGTATATCCATTTGGTGCCTATTATGTTGTGCTTCCGAGGATCAGGACGCTTAACCAGTTCCCATACATTATTCAGCTCAAACTGTTGAAGGTCTTCTTGCATAGCTTGAATCCATTCAGGTTCCATGAAGGCTTCTTCAACTTTCTTGGGTTCTGTTATTGAGACGAATGCGAAGTGCCCACAGAAATTTGCCAGCTGAGTTGCCCTTGATCGAGTGAGCGGACCGGGTGCATTGATGCTGTCAATTATTCTCTCAATCTGCACTTCATTCGCAACACGAGGATGTACAGGGCGAAGGTTTTGCTCTTGCTGATCATTGTCATTGTTAGTGGGATTGTCTTCAGGCTGATCAGGTGCGGAGATGATAAGTTCCTCTTCAGGTTGAGCTTCAGAGGGTATGATTTCTCCGGTTCCCATAAGCTTGATTGATTCGCTGGATGGAACTTCATCTAGCATATTTGGGAGGTGCTCTCTTTGTGAACCGTTAGTCTCATCAAACTGCACATCCACTGTTTCAACTACTTTATAATGAAAGAGATTGAAGACTCTGTAGGAGTGCGAATCCTTTCCATATCCAAGCATAAAAACCTCATGTGCTTTTGGTGCAAATTTTGAAGTGTGATGTGGATCCTTGATCCAGCACCTGGCACCAAATACTCTGAAGTAACTGACATTTGGCTTCTTGCCAGTAAGGAGCTCATAAGATGTCTTGTTCAGAAGCTTGTGAAGATAAACACGATTGATTGTATGGCATGCAGTATCAATGGCTTCAAGCCAGAAATTTCTTGGAGTCTTGTATTCATCAAGCATCGTTCGGGCCATCTCAATGAGTGTTCTGTTCTTGCGTTCGACGACGCCATTCTGCTATGGCGTGTATGGGGCTGAGAATTCATGTGTGATGCCCAAGTTATCAAGATATGTATCAAGGCTAGTATTCTTGAATTCAGTGCCATTGTCACTTCCGATGTGCTTTATCTTGGCGCCATAGTTGTTCATTGCTCGATTGGCGAAGCGTCTGAAGACATCTTGCACTTCAGTCTTGTAGAGGATTATGTGCATCCAAGTATATCTAGAATAATCATCAACAATAACAAAGCCATAGAGGCAAGCAGTAGTAGTAAGAGTTGAGTAATGGGTGGGACCGAAAAGATCCTTGTGGAGCAGTTCGAAGGATCAAGTGGTTGTCATGATTGTCTTTGAGGGATGTTTGGCCCTTGTCATCTTCCCTGCTTCACAGGCACCGCATAAGTGATCTTTCTTGAACTTGACGCCCTCGATGCCTATGACATGCTTCTTCTTTGCAAGGGTGTGGAGGTTCCTCATGCCAGCATGCCCTAGCCTCCGATGTCAGAGCCAGCATTCTGAAGCCTTTGCTAGAAGACATACGGCAAGCTGTAGTCCTGCCGAAAAATCTACCACGTACAAATCATCTTTCCGATACCCTTCAAACACTAGAGACTTGTGAGATTCCATTAGTACAAGGCAGTGATATTTTCGAAATATTACGATCATGTTCAAATCGCAAAGCATTGAGACAGACATTAAGTTGAAGCCAAGGGATTCAACAAGCATGACTTTATCCATGTGTTGATCCTTTGAGATTGCAACTCTACCTAGACCCAATACCTTACTTTTACCAGTGTCAGCAAATGTGATGTGACTCTTGTCGGATGGACGTAAGGTTGAGTCCATAAGAAGGCTTCTTTTGCCAGTCATCTGGTTGGTACACCCGCTATCAATAATCCATTCTGAAGACGTTGGTGTCGTACCCTACAGTGCAGTTAGGGGGATAGGCTTCACGAAGAGAATTGTGAAGCAAAAACATTTGACAAACCAGTGGGTTATGAAAGCTTAGATCCAGATTAGGACTTATAGGGAGAGTAGCAAGCGATTCAGGAACGAAGTACATAGTAAGACCATTCGGGCATTTGATCTTGCACCTACAAGATGTTTAAGGTCCCCAGCAATAGCGTCAGACGATTTTGGTTTTCTGCTGGAGACCTTTCCCTGCAAAAGAGAGTTAAGCTTTCTTAGCCACCCACATCTTCAAGGGTGGCTTAGAAGCAATAAGTCTAAGTGCAGCGTCTGAGAAATTTGGCTTTGGAGCCCTAGCAAAAAGTCTTGTAGGCGGACAATAGTACTCATAAGAATAAGCAGAATAGTTCTTGGTCTTATGAACATGTGGGTTTGATGAACCGCGTTCATATTCATAGGCCTGAGTATGGTTTCCCTGCAAAACATTTGCGTTAGTGCGACTCAGGTGAGTCCTCTGTCTGTATGAAGCCTTTGGACCGTATGAAGCCTGTGGTCTAAAGTTTGTCTTCTTCACGTGTGGTGTCATGATGATATTCACAGGAAGATTCTCCAGACACTTTTTCGGAACCCAGATCTTCTTCATAGGCGGTCCATTCCTGCAGTTAGTACCAATGTACCTGGCAAACACTTCACCATTCTGATTCTTAAACAGTTTATAGTTTGCATCAAAGGATTCATCAATGACAATGGGGTTTGCACAAGAGAAGCCAGATAGATTGGATAGGTCTGCTGAAGATTCCTTTGCAGCAACCCATGTGGTTTTGGGGTACTGCTCAAGTTTCCAATAAGAGCCATCAGCATTCATTTTCCTTACAAACCCAACACCCTCTTTCCTTGGGTTTCGGTTCAAGATCTGCTTTTTGAGGACATCACATAGTGTCTGATGCCCTTTAAGACTTTTGTACATCCCTGTTTCAAGCAATGTCTTCAACCTAACATTCTCATCAGCAATAGCAGTGGAATCCTCAGCAGAGGGGTAAGTTCCCACATCAACAATTGAAGATATTGCAACAGTAGCAGCAGTAGAACATTCAGCAACAGCAGTAGTATTATCACGCTCAATGCATTTAAGACATGGTGGTTCAAATCCTTCCTGAGTGGAACTGATCTGTTTGGCGTGAAATGACTCATTTTCCTTTTGAAGATCTTCATGAGCCGCTCTCAATTTCTCAAGATCTTGCTTCCTTTGAAGATAATCATAGGAAAGCTTTTCATGAGTTGTTGAGAGCGTTTCATGACGACTTTCAAGTTCCTCATACTTAACGTGGAGATTTTTTATGTTTTCAATTAAGGACTCAGATCGAGTCATTTCAGCGCCTAACAGATCATCGCTTTTGTCTAACAGTTTTTGAATATGTTCCATGGCTTTCTGTTGTTCAGTTCCAATTTTAGCAAGTGTTTTGTAGCTGGGTTTTGAACCACAATCAGAGTCATCGTCACTAGATGTTTGATAGTGAGTAGTGCGTGTGTTTACCTTGGCACCGCGTGCCATGAAGCAGTAGGTAGGAGCGGAGTAGTCCTTGTCATTTGCATCGGTGTCGGTGATGAGGTCATTGTCTTCAGTGTTGAAGATGGACTTGGCAACGTATGCTGTAGCCAGACTTGCGACGCCAAAATCGGACTCCTCCTCAGACTCCACCTCCGCCTCCTCAGAAGCGGACTCCTCCTCTGAATCCATTTCCTTGCCAACAAATGCACGTGCCTTGCTAGATGAGCTCTTCTTGTGTGATGAAGACTTTGAAGAAGACTTTGAGTATTTCTTCTTCTTCTTGTCGTCAGAGTAATATTCCTTGCTCTTCTTCTTCTTTTTGTTCTCATTGTCCCACTGCGGACACTCAGAGATGAAGTGGCCAGGTTTCTTGCACTTGTGACATGTTTTCTTCTTGTAGTCATGAGCAGAAGCTTCATTATTCCTTGAGCTTGATCGTGAAGACTTTCTGAAGCCTTTCTTCTTGGTGAATTTTTGGAAATTCTTCACAAGCATAGCAAGTTCCCTTCCAATGTCTTCAGGATCATCAGAACTGCTGTCAGATTCTTCTTTAGATGAGGAGACAGCTTTTGCCTTCAAGCCACGAGTTCGCCCATAGTTTGGACCATAGATATCTCTTTTCTCAGAAAGCTGAAACTCATGTGTGTTGAGCCTCTCAAGTATGTCAGACGGATCGAGTGTCTTGAAATCAGGACGTTCTTGAATCATCAGGGCTAGGGTGTTATACGAACTGTCAAGTGATCTCAGTAGTGTCTTGACGACTTCATGCTTGGTGATCTCAGTAGCACCAAGGGCTTGAAGCTCATTCTTGATGTCAGTGAGTCGATCAAATGTGAGCTGGACATTCTCATTGTCATTTCTCTTGAAGCGGTTGAAGAGGTTGCGAAGGACACTGATTCTCTGATCTCTCTGGGTTGAGACGCCTTCGTTGACTTTGGAGAGCCAGTCCCAGACTAGCTTAGATGTTTCCAAAGCACTCACGCGGCCATACTGTCCTTTGGTCAGATGACCACAGATGATATTCTTGGCAGTAGAGTCCAGTTGAACGAACTTCTTGACATCAGCAGCAGTGACACCTTCTCCAGCCTTGGGAACACCGTTCTTGACGACATACCATAGGTCGACGTCAATGGCTTCAAGATGCATGCGCATCTTATTCTTCCAGTAGGGATATTCAGTTCCATCAAAGACGGGGCACACAACGGAGACTTTGATTATCCCTGCAGTCGACAGAGCTAAAACTCCAGGTGGTTAAACTGAATCACACAGAACAAGGGAGTACCTCGCTCTGATACCAATTGAAAGTGCGTTATATCGACTAGAGGGGGGTGAATAGGCGATTTTTATGAAAGTCTTCAAAATGTGGAAGTTATGAAGACAAACGATAGAAATAAACCTATTACCCTGCGGCGGAAGGTAGACTACACTAGGCAAGCCATAGTCAAGTATTCAATAGAGTGAAAGCACAATGACTAATAGCAGCAATGTAGTAAGGATCAGGTAGGAAGATATTATGAAGCCAAACAGAACACGCAGTCACTCAGTGAAGATAAAAGATAGTGCAATCAGACAATGACTTCACAAGGAGTAACAGTACGTAAAGAGAAGGGAAGGATGAAACCAGTGACTCGTTGAAGACAATGATGTGTTGGACCAGTTCCAGTTGCTGTGACAACTATACGTCTGGTTAGGGCGGCTAGGTATTTAAACCTAAGGACACACAGTCCCGGACTCCCAGTCCTGAACACGCAGCTCAGGACACCCAGTCCTCACCGTATTCCCCTTGAGCTAAGGTCACACAAACCTCGCCCAATCACTCTGGTAAGTCTTCAAGGTAGACTCTCAAACCTTCATAGACTTCGTTCACCGGCAATCCACAATGTCTCTTGGATGCTCAGAACGCGATGCCTAATCGGCTGGAGGATTCACAGTCCTCAAGTGTAATAAGTCTTCAGATCACACAGACAAGAAGACTTAAGTGATGCCTAATTCTCTTTGGCTCTGGGTGGTTAGGGCTTTATCCTCGCAAGGAATTCTCTCTCAAAGGCTTCGAGGTGGGTTGCTCTCAAACGACAAAAGCTGTATACTAACTCTGAGCAGCCAACCATTTTTGGTTGTAGGGGGTGGGCTATTTATAGCCACTAGGCAACCCGACCTGATTTGTCCGAAATGACCCTGGGTCATTAAGGAACTGACACGTGTTCCAACGATCAGATTTCAAACTCACACGGCAACTTTACTTGGGCTACAAGCAAAGCAGACTTGTCCGACTCTGGACAAGATTCGCTCTCATAGTCTTCACTCGAAGACATAGGTTTTGGTTAAGCATCACTTCAGTCATTCTGACTGGTTCTCTTGGACCCCACTTAACAGTACGGTGGTTCCTATGACTCAACAAAGAAGAAGAAAAAGAACTACGAAAGATCTAAGTCTTCGAGCTCCATAGGCTTCATGCGATGTCTTCTCTTGTCATAGTCTTCAATGTGAATATCTTCATATACCACCTTTGACATCAATGTCTTCATACATTTTTAGGGGTCATCTCTGGTAGGAAAACCGAATCAATGAGGGACTTCTACCTGTGTTATCCTGCAATTCTCACAAACACATTAGTCCCTCAACTAGGTTTGTCGTCAATACTCCAAAACCAACTAGGGGTGGCACTAGATGCACTTACACGTATGAAGCATGTGGTCTGGGTTTTGTCTTCTTCACTTGTGGTGTCATGACGACATTCACAGGAAGATTCTCCAAACACCTTTTCGGCACCCAGACCTTCTTCATAGGCGGCCCATTCCTGTAGTTAGTACCAATATACCTGGCAAACACTTCACCATTATGATTCTTAAACATTTTATAGTTTGCATCAAAGGATTCATCAAGAACAATGGGATTAGTACAAGTGAAGCCAGATAGAGTGGATGGATCCACTAAAGGTCCCTTTGCAGCAACCCATGTGGTTTTGGGGTACTGCTCAGGTTTCCAGTAAGATCCATCAGCATTCATTTTCCTTTCGAACCCAACACCCTCTTTCCTAGGGTTTTGGTTCAGGATCTGCCTTTTGAGGACATCACATAGTGTCTGATGCCCTTTGAGACTTTTCTACATCCCTGTTTCAAGCAGTGTCTTCAACCTAGCATTCTCATCAGCAATAGCAGTGGTATCCTCAGCAGAGGGCTTAGTTACCACATCAACAGTTGAAGATATTGCAATAGTAGCAGCAGTAGAACATCTAGCAACAGAAGTAGCGTTATCATGCTCAATGCATTTAAGACATGGTGGTTCAAATCCTTCCTGAGCTGAACTGATCTGTTCTGCGCGAAGTGACTCGTTTTCCTTTTGAAGATCTTCATGAGCCGCTCTCAATTTCTCAAGATCTTGCTTCCTTTGAAGATAATCATAGGAAAGCTTTTCATGAGTTGTTGAGAGCGTTTCATGACGACTTTCAAGTACCTCATACTTAATGTGAAGATTTTTTATGTCTTCAATTAAGGACTGAGATTGAGTCATTTCAGCGTCTAACAGATCATCGCTTTTGTCTAACAGTTTTTGAATATGTTCCATAGCTTTCTGTTGTTCAGTTGCAATTTCAGCAAGTGTTTTGTAGCTGGGTTTGGAACCACAATTAGAGTCATCGTCACTAGATGTTTGATAGTGAGTAGTGCGTGTGTTTACCTTGGCACCGCGTGCCATGAAGTAGTAGGAAGGAGCGGAGTAGTCCTTGTCATTTGCATCGGTGTCGGTGATGAAGTCATTGTCTTCAGTGTTGAAGATGGACTTGGCAACGTATGCTGTAGCCAGACTCGCAACGCCAGAGTCGGACTCCTCCTCAGACTCCTCCTCCGCCTCCTCAGAAGCAGACTCCTCCTGTGAATCCATTTCCTTGCCAACAAACGCACGTGCCTTGCCAGATGAGCTCTTCTTGTGTGATGAAGACTTTGAGGAAGACTTGGAAGAAGACTTTGAGTATTTCTTCTTCTTCTTCTTGTCATCAGAGTCATACTCCTTGCTCTTCTTCTTCTTCTTCTTGTTCTCATTGTCCCACTGCGGACACTCAGAGATGTAGTGGCCAGGTTTCTTGCACTTGTGGCATGTTCTCTTCTTGTAGTCATGAGCAGAAGCTTCATCATTCCTTGAGCTTGATCGTGAAGACTTTCTGAAGCCTTTCTTCTTGGTGAATTTTTGGAACTTCTTCACAAGCATAGCAAGCTCCTTTCCAATGTCTTCAGGATCATCAGAACTGCTATCAGATTCTTCGTCAAATGAGGAGACAGCTTTTGCCTTCAAGGCACGAGTTCGCCCATAGTTGGGACCGTAGATGTCTCTTTTCTCAGAAAGCTGAAACTCATGTGTGTTGAGCCTCTCAAGTATGTCAGATGGATCGAGTGTCTTGAAATCAGGACGTTCTTGAATCATCAGGGCTAGGGTGTCAAATGAGCTGTCAAGTGATCTCAGGAGTGTCTTGACGACTTCATGCTTGGTGATCTCAGTAGCGCCGAGGGCTTAAAGCTCATTTGTGATGTCAGTGAGTCGATCAAACATGAGCTGGACATTCTCATTGTCATATCTCTTGAAGCGGTTGAAGAGGTTGCGAAGGACACTGATTCTCTGATCTCTCTGGGTTGAGACGCCTTCGTTGACCTTGGAGAGCCAGTCCCAGACTAGCTTAGATGTTTCCAAAGCACTCACGCGGCCATACTGTCCTTTGCTCAGATGACCACAGATGATGTTCTTGGCAGTAGAGTCCAGTTGAACAAACTTCTTGACATCATCAGCGGTGACACCTTCTCCAGCCTTGGGAATGCCATTCTTGACGACATACCATAGGTCGACATCAATGGCTTCAAGATGCATGCGCATCTTATTCTTCCAGTAGGGATATTCAGTTCCATCGAAGACGGGGCACGCAGCAGAGACTTTAATTATCCCTGCAGTCGACATAGCTAAAACTCCAGGAGGTTAAACCGAATCACACAGAACAAGGGAGTACCTTGCTCTAATACCAATTGAAAGTGCTAGTGATCGACTAGATGGGGGTGAATGGGCGATTTTTATGAAAGTCTTCAAAACATGGAAGTTTCGAAGACAAACGATAGAAATAAACCTATTACCATGCAGCGGAAGGTAGACTACACTAGGCAAACCATAGTCAAGTATTGAATGAAGTGAAAGCGCAATGACTAATAGCAGCTAGGCAGTAAGGATCAGGTAGGAAGATATTGTGAAGCCAATCAGAACAAGTAATCACTCAGTGAAGCCAAATGGTGATGCAATCATACAATGACTTCACAATGACCAACAGTAAGTAAAAGGAAGGGAAGGATGAAACCAGTGACTCATTGAAGACAATGATTTGTTGGACTAGTTCCAGTTGCTGTGACAACTGTACGTCTGGTTAGGGAGGCTGAGATTCAACTCCGAAGACCTCGTCTTCACCTTATTCCCCTTGAGCTAAGGACACCCAAGGTAGACTTCCAAACCTTCACAGACTTTGTTCACCGGCGATCCACAATGACTCTTGGATGCTCAGAACGCGACGCCTAACCGGCTGGAGGATTCACAGTCCTCAAGTGTAATAAGTCTTTAGATCACACAGACAAGAAGACTTAAGTGATGCCTAACACTCTTTGGCTCTGGGTGGTTAGGGCTTTATCCTCGCAAGGAATTCTCTCTCAAAGGCTTCGAGGTGGGTTGCTTTCAAACAACAAAAGCCGTACTCTAACTCTGAGCAGCCAACCATTTATGGTTGTAGGGGGTGGGCTATTTATATCCACTAGGCAACCCGACCTGATTTGTCTGAAATGACCCTCGGTCACTAAGGAACTGACACGTGTTCCAACGGTCAGATTTCAAACACACACGGCAACTTTACTTGGGCTACAAGCAAAGCTGACTTATCCAACTCTGGACAAGATTTTCTCTCATAGTCTTCACTCGAAGACATAGGATTTTGGTTAAGCATCACTTCAGTCATTCTGACTGGTTCTCTTGGACCCCACTTAACAGTATGGTGGTTCCTATGACTCAACAAAGAAGAAAAAGAACGATGAAAGAACTAAGTCTTCACGCTCCATAGTCTTCATGTGATGTCTTCTCTTGTCATAGTCTTCAATGTGAATGTCTTCACATACCACCATTGACTTCAATGTCTTCATTCATTTTTAGGGGTCATCTCTGGTAGGAAAACCGAATCAATGAGGGACTTCTACCTGTGTTATCCTGCAATTCTCACAAACACATTAGTCCCTCAACTTGGTTTGTCGTCAATTCTCCAAAACCAACTAGGGGTGGCACTAGATGCACTTACAACTTTCTTCTTCAAGTCTTGGTTCTTCTTGTTCATCGGCTGATGCAGCCGGAATATCTTCAGCCACTTTGGCTTCAGACTTGGGGATGTTCGCATTAGGAGAGGCTTCAGGAAAGACTTGTCGTGAAACGGATTTGCGCTCTACTCCTTCTGGAACACTTGTCAAAGTAACCCGTGGCCTTGGTCCTCTGCGAAGCCTGCGGAGTGCGGGCGACGCCTTTGGAGAGGGAGTTGGTTGGGCCACAAAGTCATTATCTTCAAGCACCAAAGTGGTGACTTGAGGTGGGGGAGTACTTGCGGATTCTTCTTGACGGGGGGAGTCTTGTGGGTGATTAGCCCATGAGTCGTCCTGAGAAATTGGCGTTAATGGACGACCAATGCTGATGAGTTCGATGTTCGTGAGAACAGGCGATGATACCACATTGTGTTCGATCTGAGGAAGGACTTCATCATCTTCAACATTGTCTTGATGACCAATGTCTTCAGCTGCGATGGGGTTAACAGCTGGAATGTCTTCAACTTCTGGAGCCTCTGTGGAAGCAGGCTCATGAACTATCAACCGGTGCTCACTGTGTTCAGATGCAGGACGAGCCACTGAGATCGACTCGACAACAAGGGGCTCTATGGGAGCAGCCCAATCTTTCTTCTTGGTTTTTCTCTTCTTGGTCGGTGGATCATCATCAGTGGTGTCCTTGGTCTTGCGCTTTCGGGCTTCGGCTTCAACTGCCCTAGTTTTCCTGAGCTCCGAAACCACTATGGGGACTTTAGGCTTCGAGCCAGTCATACTGGCCGGGAAGACAATGCGAGGTCTTCCTGCCTTGATGCTTCTAGTTGGGCCACAGCAGGCTTCTTCTTCTTCTTGGCAGCCATTTTGGGGTCGATGTCTGGTCGCCCCAAAGCCTTGCGCTTTTCAGCTTCATTGTAGCCTTGAACACATTTGGCAGCCAGTTGTTTCATGTGCTCTCGAGAACCTTTAGCTTCTTCATGTTTCTTGTGGAATGCCTCCTTGAGCTCATGCAACATGACCTTGAAGTTTTGGATGTCTTCCACATTGAGCTTGGCCATGTGCTTCTTGAAATGAGCCTTTTCATAATCAATCTTGTGCTTCAGCTCAACAATTTTCTATGCAAGAGCCAGCTCAGGAGGAATGGCTCCATGGAAAGACATGCTCAGGCCTATTGGGAGCTGAAGATCATCAAAACTATGGTCGGGGCTGTCAAACCACTCATCAATGAACTTGTACAGGATCTCCACATCAAAGAGGGTAAGATCATTGAAGATTTCCGCCTCTTGCTTGCTCTTTATAAGAAGCTCAAGAGCATCATCACCAAGATCGTCGTCGCTAGACAAATCAACGGCTTCGTTCTCGTTCCTCAGAACGGCAGCAGGGGTCAATGCTTGACCAGTTGATTGCATGGGCTTCTTCATCTTGTCAGACTTGGAGATGCCAGAGAGATCTTTAGACTGCACACTGGCTTCAGGAGGTGCAGTGGCCAGTGGCTTCGCCCGTGAGACCTTTGATGCGGAGGAGGGCTTTAAAGCCTTTGGTTTCTTTTGCTTCACATGCTTCGGTGGTGCAGGCGCTTCGTCAGAATCAGCATCATCTGCAGAGTGATCCACGGCTGCCCCTTGAACCTAAATGTGAGTGATGAGACCTTCAAGGTTGTAGAAGGGCCCAACAATATTGGGTTTAGCATCGCGTGTGCCATCGACACGAGGAGCAGTGGGACCGGGGTTGAAGTCTAACCCAAGCGACTTCCTGTTCTCTTTGGTAGAAGTTTTGGCAAACTGGAAGTTGCGCTTAAAGAGATTGTCTTCATGACACCATAACAGAGAGGATGGGTCGGCATTAGCAGGGTGAGGTCCACGGATCATGCAGGGGTAGAAGCCTTGAGCAATAGCTTCAGACTTTGACTTGGGCTGAAGACCTTTGTATATAATATCTCCCAGGGGCCCTTGATGGCATTCTTTTCAGCATATTCGTTAGTGAAAAATTTTGTACTTGAACCATTCCTCTGCCCAATGTCTTCGAATCCATTGGATTCGGTTCTTGCGTTCTCCATAGGTCTCTTATGGATCTGACTTGCATAGCTCATAGAGATCCGGTGGCAGGTCCTTAGCAGTGTTTTCACGGTGCTGTCTGCCGCCCTTCTTGACTGATTTTTCTGTCGCCATGAAGTTCAGACTGAATGGCTTCAGAACTTGCAAAGGCTTCCTTCGGCTGGTCAGACAGGAATTAGCTTCGGGAGAATTGATGTGATGCCGTAAGAACTCTGCAAATGAATGCAGACTATGAGAACGAAGGGATTCTCCCAAGGACATGTACATATGACAGCATTAGAGATGCGAGGGAAGGGGAAGAGGTCATATGCATTCTCAGAAGATTTTGAAGATAAATCAGTTTAGAAGACATTGACCTCATAGTGTGAAGACATTCACTCATATGTAGAGAGTTGGTTCCAGATTTGTACGAATCCACGAATAAGTACAAGTGAGGAATCTAACTACTTTGTGAAGCATAAGTGAACATACTAGGCATGTTATGAGATGCAGAAAAGGATGGATTCAATTTGTTGGGACAAAAACCACTTGTGGTTGAAAAGGATGAATCTATCGGATCAAAAGAACCAAAAAATCTTTTATTTACCACTCGAGGAACTACTAGACGGAGTAGAAGATGAGGCCGAGCAGTTCGATCTTCCGTGCCCTAACTTGGCGACGGAGGACACCTACGGCGACGGCGGAGAAGACAATGTCCGCGGCCGACGTGAGGATGGCGTCGGTGAGGTCACGACAGCTAAGCGCTTCGTCGCCGGCGTCGTTGAGGGCTAGCGGTGGTGCTAGGGTTTGTGCGAGAAGGAGAAGTGGAAGAAGAGATAATGACTGGGGTGTGGCGTGTATTTATAAGGACACGGACGGCGCATCGTTATTACGCAGGTGCCCCTGGAGGTTCACATCTGAAGGACACGTGGTGAACATGCAACACATTGGAGGTTGTTCCACGTTCCCACGCACGCCTGGATTGTCGGCTGGTCGTTCCCTCTTCTCCGGGTTTCAGGCAAAAATGATAGAGCATTTAAATCAGATTTAATGTTTGTCTCTGTGTCTTCTACTGACAAGGACGCAGAGAAGACATTCGACAGTTTCAATAGAATGCATATGATTTGGATAGATAGATTTGAGATGGGAGCATAGAAAGGTTAGGGTCCGATCACATTCACTTAGTGCAAAAGATTCAAAACAAGAAGACATAGCTATAAGTGAATGCTATAGAGGACAGAATGCTAATATATGAATATATCCGAATAAGACCAAATCAATATAGTGAAGATAAACATGAAGTCATGATAATATCGAAGACAAACCAAACGCGAAGATATAGCAAATGTAACGCCAACAGAAAACACTCCAAACAAAAGTTTGGTGGTGGCGTTACCCACCGTATAGGAAGTATTAGACCCAGACACGGCGCACAGTTATCGCGGCACTCCAAAGTCAAATTCCGCATTAATGTATTCACACTCAGAGTGTAAGTCTTCATTAATTGAAGATATACGTTACTTCGTGTGTTGCACATCTAAGTCATCAATCATGCATAAGTGTTAGGATGTGTGCATGATCACAAGACATTTGAGGATTCCAAGATATTTAGCTCATACCGCAACTTGCAAAACCTTTTCTCATCCAAGGGCTTTTTGAAGATATCTGCCAGTTGCTCTTCAGTGTTGACGTGAATGATATCAATATCTTCCTTCATGACATGATCTCTGAGAAAGTGATGACGGATCTGAATGTGCTTTGTCTTTGAGTGCTGAACTGGGTTGTTGACAATCTTGATGGCGCTTTCATTGTCGCAGTAGAGTGGCACTTGCTTCAGATGAATGCCATAGTCTTTGAGTGTTTGCTTCATCCATAGAAGCTGAGCGCAACAAGATCCAGTAGCAATGTATTCAGATTCAACAGTGGAGAGAGATACACAGTTTTGCTTCTTTAAAGACCAACACACAAGTGATCGTCCCAGAAAGTGACATGTGCCTGATGTAGACTTGCGATCCACCTTGTCACCAACATAATCAGCATCCGAGAATCCTACTAGATCAAACTCTGAGCCCTTTGGATACCATAATCCTAGTGTTGGGGTGTAAGCCAAATATCAAAGAATTCGCTTCACAACTAAGTGATGCGATTCCTTTGGTGCCGCTTGGAATCGGGCACACATGCAAACACTAAGAATGATATCTGGCCTAGATGCACATAAATAAAGGAAAGGACCAATCATGGAGCGGTATACCTTTTAATCGAACTCTTTACCATTGGCGTCAGGACCCAGATGACTTTTGGTTGGCATTGGCGTCGTATAACCTTTGCAGTCTTGCATTCCAAACTTCTTCAGGCAATCTTTGATGTATTTTTCTTGAGATATGAAGATGTCGTTGCGTTGCTATCGTATTTGAAGACCAAGGAAGAACTTCAGCTCACCCATCATGGACATCTAATATTGCTCTTGCATCATGTCTCCAAACTCATCACTGTATTTCTGATTAGTGCAGCCGAAGATAATGTCATCCACATATATTTGGCACACAAATAGTTCACCATCATATGTCTTCGTGAAGAGTGTGGGATCCAGGGAACCAGGTTTGAAACCTTTGCTCTTCAGGAAGTCTTTGAGTGTGTCATACCAAGCACGAGGGGCTTCTTTGAGGCCATACAGTGCCTTGTTGAGCTTGTAAACCATGTCAGAATGTTTTGGATCTTCAAAACCAGGCGGTTGTGCAACATACACTTCTTCAATTTTGCCATTGAGAAAGCCACTCTTCACATCCATTTGATACAGAAGGATGTTATGATGATTTGCATAGGCTAGCAGTATGCGTATAGCATCAAGCCTAGCCACAGGAGAAAATGTTTCATCGAAGTCAATTCCTTCAACTTGAGTGTATCCTTGAGCAACAAGACGAGCCTTGTTTCTGACAACTTGACCATGCTCATCTTGCTTGTTGCGATATATCCATTTAGTGCCTATGATATTGTGTTTACGAGGATCAGGACGCTTGACCAGTTCCCATACATTATTCAGCTCGAACTGTTGAAGCTCTTCTTGCATAGCTTGAATCCATTCAGGTTCCATGAAGGATTCATCAACTTTCTTGGGTTCAGATATTGAGACGAATGCAAAGTGCCCATAGAAATTTGCTAGTTGTGTTGCCCTTGAACGAGTGAGTGGACCAGGTGCATTGATGCTATCAATTATCTTCTCAATCTGTACTTCATTTGCAACATGAGGATGAACTGGACGAAGATTTTTCTCTTGCTGATCATTGTCATTGTTTGAAGGATTGTTTTCAGGCTGGGCATTGTCTTCAGGTTGATTAGGTGCAGAAATGATAAGTTCCTCTTTAGGCTGTACTTCAGACGGTATGATTTCTCCAGTTCCCATAAGCTTGATGGATTCATTGGGTGGAATTTCATCTAGCACATTTGGCAGGTGCTCTCTTTGTGAGCCGTTAGTCTCATCGAACCGCACATCCACAGTTTCAACCACTTCATAGTGAAAGAGGTTGAAGACTCTGTAGGAGTGCCAATCCTTTCCGTAACCAAGCATAAAACCTTCATGTGCTTTCGGTGCAAATTTTGAAGTGTGATGTGGATCCTTGATCCAGCACCTAGCACCAAATACTCTGAAGTAACTGACATTTGGCTTCTTACGAGTGAGGAGTTCATAGGATGTTTTCTTCAGAAGCTTGTGAAGATAAACACAGTTGATGACATGGCATGCAGTATCAATAGCTTCAGGCCAGAACTTTCTTGGTGTCTTGTATTCATCGAGCATCGTCCAAGCCATCTCAATGAGTGTTCTATTCTTGCGTTCCACGATGCCATTCTGCTGCGGTGTGTACGGAGCTGAGAACTCATGAGTGATGCCCAATGTATCAAGATAAGTGTCGAGGCCGGTGTTCTTGAATTCAGTGCCATTGTCACTTCTGATGTGCTTGATCTTGATGCCATAGTTGTTCATGGCTCGATTGGCGAAGCGTCTGAAGACATCCTGCACTTCAATCTTGTAGAGAATTATATGTACCCATGTATATCTTGAATAATCATCAACAATGACGAAGCCATAGAGACAAGCAGTAGTAGTAAGGGTAGCGTAGTGAGTAGGGCCGAAGAGGTCCATGTGTAGCACTTCAAAGGGTTGAGTCGTTGTCATGATTGTCTTCGAGGGATGCTTGGCCCTCGTCTTCTTTCTAGCTTCGCAGGCACCGCATAAGTGATCCTTCTTGAACTTGACGCCCTCAATGCCTATGACGTGCTTCTTCTTTGCGAGAGTATGCAAATTCCTCATGCCAGCATGCCCTAACCTCTGATGCCAGAGCCAGCACTCTGAAGCTTTTGCAAGAATACATACGGCAAGCTGTGGTCCTGCTGAGAAATCTACCATGTACAAATCATCTTTCCGGTACCCTTCAAAGACTAGAGACTTGTCAGATTCCATTAGAACAAGGCAACAATATTTTCCAAATATCACAATCATGTTCAAATCGCAAAGCATTGAGATAGACATTAAGTTGAAACCAAGGGATTCAACAAGCATCACTTTATCCATGTGCTGATCCTTTGAGATTGCAACTCTACCTAGACCCAATACCTTGCTTTTACCAGTATTAGCAAATGTGATGTGACTTCTGTCAGATGGACGTAAGGTTGAGTCCATGAGAAGACTTCGTTCGCCAGTCATGTGATTAGTACATCCACTATCAATAATCCATTCTAAAGCAGCTGGTGTCATACCCTTGGCACGCATGCCATGAAGCAATAGGTGGGAGCGGACTTGTCCTTGTCATTAGCATCGGTGTAGGTGACGAAGTCATTGTGTTCAGTGTTGAAGATGGACTTGGCAACATAGGATGTAGCCAGACTTGCAACGCCAGAGTCGGACTCCTCCTCTGACTCCACCTCCGCCTCCTCAGAAGCAGACTCCTCCTCTGAATCCATTTCCTTGCCAACAAATGCATGAGCCATGCCAGATGAGCTCTTCTTGTGTGATGAAGACTTTGAGGAAGACTTGGAAGAAGGCTTTGAGTACTTCTTCTTCTTCTTGTCGTCAGAATCATATTCCTTGCTCTTCTTCTTCTTGTTGTTCTCATTGTCCCACTACGGACACTCAGAGATGTAGTGACCAGGTTTCTTGCACTTGTGGCATGTTCTCTTCTTGTAGTCATGAGTAGAAGCTTCATCATTCCTTGAGCTGGATCATGGAGACTTTCTCAAGCCTTTCTTCTTGGTGAATTTCTGGAACTTGTTTACAAGCATAACAAGCTCCTTTCCAATGTCTTCAGGATCATCAGAACTGTAGTCAGATTCTTCTTCAGATGAGGAAACAGCTTTTGCCTTCAAGGCGTGAGTTCGGCCATAGTTGGGACCGTAGATATCTCTTTTCTCAGAAAGCTGAAACTCATGTGTGTTGAGCCTTTCAAGTATGTCAGACGGATCGAGTGTCTTGAAGTTAGGGCGTTCTTGAATCATCAGGGCTAGGGTGTCAAACGAGCTGTCATGTGATCTCAGGAGTGTCTTGACAATTTCATGCTTGGTGATCTCAGTAGTGCCGAGAGCTTGAAGCTCATTTTTGATGTTAGTGAGGCGATCAAACATGAGCTGAACATTCTCATTGTCGTTTCTCTTGAAGCAGTTGAAGAGGTTGCGAAGGACACTGATCCTTTGATCCCTCTGGGTTGAGACGCCTTCATTGACCTTGGAGAGCCAGTCCCAGACTAGCTTCGATGCTTCCAAAGCACTCACACGGCCATACTGCCCTTTGGTCAGATGACCACAGATGATGTTCTTGGCAGTGGAATCTAGTTGAACGAACTTCTTGACATCAGCAGCGGTGACACCTTCACCAGCCTTGGGAATGCCATTCTTGACGACATACTGAGGTTGGATTTCGGGTTCCGGCAGACCCTTGAGGTTCGAACACTGGGGTGCGCGCGGAGATTTCGCCTTCTACCTACCTGCGCCCCACCGCCACGCTAAGATCTAAGCTATGGAAAGAACAGCATAAGAGACATAGGGTTTATACTGGTTCGGGCCACCGTTGTGGTGTAATACCCTACTCCAGTGTGTGGTGTGGTGGATTGCCTCTTGGGATAATGATGATGAGCAATACAAGGAAGAACAGCCTCGCGAGGGTCTGTTCTTGGCTGGGGCGACGAACTGCTAGGAGGAGTTCAGTCACCCTTCTCTCTCTCTCTCTCTCTTCTCAATTCTCTCTCCGATTTTCCCTCCTCCTACCCTGGGGGTGGCTAGTCCTATTTATAGGCAAAGGCCCTGGGCCTCTTCCCAAATATTGAGCGGGAAGGGCGCCAACAATTGGCCATTTTGAAGGGGGACATCTGGTACACTTATCCTGACTAAAGTTGGTCCTCGCCTGCCAAAGGTCTGGTGGTGACGATGGCTTGGGCTCCACAATGACTTCCTCCCTGTCGTTGGGCTGGTCTTGGTCTCGTTGCACCGAAACGGGTGCCTTTGCTTGATGCTCTCGCCTGCGCTTGCTCCCTTTGCACCAAAGAGGAAAGGAGGACACTGCGTGGGCTGACGCCCACCTGGCACCCTTGGTCGTCATGGCTTGCGTCACGGGCACATCGTGAGGTACCCCGCCTTGATCTCTCTGCCTCCTTGCGAGCCAGCCTGATGAGGCCGTGCCTGAGGAAGCTCTGTGTCGTCCGCCCCGCGAGGCTTGACCCCTCGCGAGGGTCTTGGGTCTGTGTTGATGAAGATGGGCCGTGCTGGGCCCCTCCTCGAGCCACGCCGCAGGCTGCAGGCAGGCAAGTCTGGGGACCCCCGTTCCCAGAACACCGACAGTAGCCCCCGGGCCCAAGGCGCGCCCGGACTTGGCCGTGTAGAGAGGCGAAAGGGCAAGTGCGAAGCGCCGCGGGCCCTAACAGCCTGCGGCCTTGGGTGCCGCGTGGCGGTTGATTGGACGTGGGCATATCCACTTCCCCATGGCGCCTCGGCAACTGCACGGATTGGACAAGTCCCTGCATGCAAAGCGGGTCATGATTACCTGCGATCATGGGAGCCGACGGTTGGCCCTCGCCTGTTATAAGTACGGATCAACGCGCACCCTTCCAGTTCATTCCCCCTTGCTTCTCCTTCTTCTTCATGGCCCCGTCAAGGAGGTTCTCGGCCGCAGAGAAGGGGAAGGCTCGCCAGGTTGAGCCTGCCTCTCCCCCGCCCAAGCGCGGCCGAGGGAGCCCTTGCAAACATCCTGTGGCCACCACGGCAGCTCCCCGCAGCCGTGGAGATGATTTCCAGCACGGTGACGGGCGGACTGCTGCGGCCGGGGGGCGCGCTTCGGTCGCGCGTTCCCCTAGGCCGCGCTTTCGCGCTGCAGAGGTGCTGCCGGAGTTCGTTGTGTGGTCGGCGGAGCCGACTAGCACCCGGCTTCAACTTCCTCGCTTCCTCCTCGGCGAGCTCCCGGCCGGCGCCCCGGGCGGCCTCTGGCTTCAGGCAGACGGCTGCTGCAGCCGGGCCTCATGGGCTTCATTGGAGGTCTCCGCAGCCGGGAGCCTGGCCTTGACCCGCGGTTGGCAGACGTTTGCCCGCGCGCGTGGCCTGAGCCGTCGGTGCACCCTGCACTTCAAGTTTGACGGCGATGCCACCCTCTACGTGAGGGTGTTTGGGGAAGATGGTCGCCGCGCAGGGTGCTGCCCTGAGGACGACGACCGCGGCCGGGAACCCAGCCCCGGCGATGATGGAGAGGACAGCGCTCGCGTGATTGGCGGCGCTCAGGGTTCCCCAAGCTTCACCGGTTCTTCTTCAGGCGGCGACTCTTCTAGCGGTGGCCGCGGTCAGCCTCCACGCCGTCGTACCTGCTTGGGAGGTGGTAGCGTGTCTGCCCGCCGTCGCGCCTTCGGTGAAGCGCGAGAGGGAGTCTGCCTGAGCCCCGGAGGCAGCTCGAGTCTTCCCTGCAGGCCGGTGTGAGGCGAGCTGCGCCTGATTTGTTCTTTCTTTTCCTTTTTCCTGCGTAAAAAGACAGTAGCGTGGAGCCCCGCGGGGGCGTGTTTGGGTTATTGCTGTTAATCATCGCTTTGCTTCCGTTATCGTGCCTTCCGGCTACGTGCCCGCGCGTGGATAGTTCCCGGCCCCAGCCGTGGGGGGGCGACCGACCCAGGCCCTGTGTTCGTGTCGCGGTGCCCGTGGGGCACGGACTGGAGGGGTGCTCCTGTAATGGACCCAGGTCGCGAAACCTTTGAACGACTAGGACAGGAACACTCGCGAGGGCGCTCGGCTGCCCCCCTCGCGAGGCCTTGCATAAGAGAAATCGAGGCAGGAGAGTGAAAAGTCGAAGAACCACAAGCCAAAGACGGCAACAGCTTCAATAAAACTTCGAATGAGAATGAACAAGCCAACTGCGGAAAGCAAATGAAAAAGCCGCGTCCGGCACCTAATCTAGTCTTCGACGTCTTCTCACCAGCGCGGAGCTAAGTGCTGCCACTGGGCGTGGGAGGGAGCCCCAGGGCCTGAGGCCGGCGCTCCTGAGACTCCGGGGCGTGTACAGCCCCAACTCATTATTACGTGAGAGTGTCACGGGCGGCGAGCTTCACAGGCGTTGGCCTTCTTCACAGGCTCCGGGCCTTTCTTGGGGGAAGCAGGCTTCACGGGCATTTGCCCTCTTCACAGGCTCCGGGCCCTTTTCCAAAACGCGACAGCTTCACAGGCATTCGCCTTCTTCACAGGCTCTGGGCCTTTTCCAAAACGCGACAGCTTCACAGGCATTCGCCTTCTTCACAGGCTCTGGGCCTTTTCCAAAACGCGACAGCTTCACAGGCATTCGCCTTCTTCACAGGCTCTGGGCCTTTTCCAAAACGCGACAGCTTCACAGGCATTCGCCTTCTTCACAGGCTCTGGGCCTTTTGCAAAACGCGACAGCTTCACAGGCATTCTCCTTCTTCACAGGCTCTGGGCCTTTTTAGGGGTAGAACCTCCGGAGGTGCTGGATGTTCCATGCATTCTGGACCGGCACCCCCTCCTGAGTCTCCAAGCGCGCGGAGCCGGGCCTGGAAACATGAACAACCTTGAACGGGCCCTCCCACATGGGAGAGAGCTTGTGCAGTCCCTCCCTGGAGAGAACCCGCCTGAGCACGAGGTCTCCTACCTCGAGAGTTCTGGGGCGGATGTTGCGGCAGTGATATCGTCGCAGTGCTTGTTGGTACCTCGCCGCCCGCAGCGCGGCTTCTCGGCGACATTCCTCCCCCAGCACGAGGTCCATCCCCCGCATGGCGTCCTGCTGCGCCTCGTCGAACGCCAGGACCCGCGCGGAGCGACGTCTGACCTCGTGAGGGAGGACCGCTTCGGCTCCGTAGACCAGGAAGAACGGGGTCTCTCCAGTCGGCTTGGTCGCGGTTGTGCGGATGGACCACAACACGGACTGAAGCTCGTCGTACCAACCTCTGCCGCAGGCCTCCAGCTTCTTCTTGAACGTCCTGGTCTTGAGGCCCCTCAGGACCTCTGCGTTGGCTCGCTCGGCCTGGCCGTTGCTTCGGGGGTGCGCCACCGAAGCGTAGCATATCTGCGTTCCAAGGTTAGCACAGTATGTTTTGAAGAGGTTACTGGTGAACTGCGAACCGTTGTCTGTGATGATGCGGTTCGGCACCCCGAACCGGCTCACGATGCCCCTGATGAACTTGACCGCGGAACCCGCGGGGATGGTGCGGACGGCCTCTACTTCAGCCCACTTGGTGAACTTGTCCACGGCGACGTAGAGGTAGCGGTAGCCCCCTGGCGCCCGAGGAAACGGGCCCAGGATGTCCAGCCCCCAGACTGCGAATGGCCACGAAAGGGGTATAGTCTGCAGGCCTCCTGCCGGCTGATGGATCTGCTTGGCGTGGAACTGGCAGGCCTCACAAGCTTTCACCAGTTCGACGGCGTCATTGAGTGCGGTGGGCCAATAAAACCCACTGCGGAACGCCTTGCCGACGAGGGTCCGTGATGATGAATGATGTCCACAGTCTCCGCCGTGTATATCTTCCAGCAGTTCCTTTCCTTGCTCCCTGGAGATGCAGCGCAGGGATACATCGTTTGGTCGCTTCCGGTAGAGCTCTCCATCCTTGATGCAGTATGCCGTGGCCTGCCGTGCCACACGCTCCGCTTCCTCCTCCTTCTCCGGCAGGGTCCCTTGTGTTAAGTAACTCCGGAGCTCCGTGATCCAGCACCCCTCCTGAGGTTCCATCGTCAGGAGCAGGCGTGCTCCTGAGGCCGGGCCACAGACCGGGGCTCCTGAGGCAGGTGGCTGGGGGAGCTCCTCCCGAGGCTGAGCCGTGTTTGACAATGACGGCAGGGCTGAGGGCTTGAAGAGCCGCTCCTCGAAGACGCCAGGCTCCTGAGGTAACCGCCTGGACGCCCGTTTGGCGATGTCGTCGGCCTCCTGATTGGTGCCACGGGGCACATGCTGCAACTCCAACCCCCAGAACTGCTTCTCCATCCTGCGGACCTCCGCAAGGTAGGCTTCCATGTGCTCATCTTTCGGCTCGTACACCTTGTTGGAGAAATTGACAAGGAGCTGTGAATCGCCCTTGATGGTGAGGCGTTTCACCCCCAGGGCAGCTGCGGCCTTCAAGCCCGCTATTAAACCTTCATACTCCGCTATGTTGTTGGAGACCTTTTCACCTTGCTGGAAACAGAGCTGTACAGCGTAGTAGAGCTTGTCCTGAGTGGGCGATATAAGCACCGCCCCAGCCCCAGCGCCATGCCTGGAGAACGCCCCATCGAAGTACATGACCCAGCCTTCTGGCGCCTCGCTTCCCGGGGAGAGGGACCGATCCTCGTCGGCCTTGAGGCCTGGTGCCTCCGTCCATTCTGCCACAAAATCCGCTAATGCTGCTCCCTTGATGACTCTGGTCGTGCTGAATTCGAGCTGAAACGCTTGCAGTTCTATGTTCCACTCAGCGACCCTTCCAGCTGAGTTAGGGCTCCTGAGCACTCTCTCCAGGGGGTATGACGAGACGACCTTGATGGGGTGACCCTGAAAATAGTGTCGCAGCTTGCGCGAGGCCACCAGTAGCGCGAGGAGGAGCTTCTGAGGCATGGGGTACCGTGCCCTCGCGTCCCGCAACACCGTGCTGACGAAGTACACTGGGTGCTCAACGAGGTTGGGTGCGTCAGTGCTGGTGGCGCCCTCCGGAGACCATGGCGCCTCCTGAGGCGATGAGGCCTCCTGAGGCTAGCCATCTGGGAGAGGGGCCTCTTCCGCCTCCGGTGCACTCTGCGGTGGCTGATCCTCCTCAGCCGTGGTGGCGGTTTCTGTGGGCCTTCCTTGTTCCTGTTTTGCCTTGTCCCGGGCTGCTACTGTGGTTTTGATTCGACGCTCCTCCCTAACCGCCACCAGGGCTGCGCTGGCGGAGTAGGGAGTGGCGGCGAGGTAAAGCACCAGGGGCTCTTGAGGGCGCGGGCCACCATGACCGGAGGGCTGGTCAGGTATCTCTTGAGATCCTGGAACGCCTTGTCGGCCTCTTCAGTCCATTCAAAGGGCCCCTTTTTCTTCATTAGCTGGAAGAAGGGCAGCGCTCGCTCCCCCAACTTGGAGATGAAGCGCCCCAGCGCGGTCACGCGCCCAGTGAGCTTCTGCATTTCTCTGAGGGTCTTTGGCGGGCTCATGTCCTCGACCGCATTGACCTTTTCCGGGTTAGCCTCGATGCCTCGGTGGGACACGAGGAAACCCAAGAGCTTGCTCGAGGGGACTCCGAACACACACTTCTCTGGGTTGAGCTGCAGGTTCACTACATGGAGGCTCGTGAAGGTTTCCTCCAGGTCTTGTATCAGGGTCCTGGCCTCCCGAGACTTCACCACAATGTCATCGACGTAAGCCTCAACATTCTTCCCGAGCTGCGGGCCCAAGGTGATGTGCATCAGCCGCTGAAAGGCCGCCCCTGCGTTACGCAGCCCGAATGGCATGCACGTGTAGCAGTACACCCCACACGGGGTTAGGAAGGCTGCCTTTTCGACGTCTTCTACCGCCATCTTGATCTGGTGATACCCAGAGAAGGCATCCAAGAAGCATAGCAGGTCGCATTCTGCGGTGGAATCGACGATCTGGTCGATGCGGGGGAGCGGGAACGGATCTTGCGGGCATGCCTTGTTGAGGTTGGTGAAGTCGACACACATGCGCTCCTTCCCTCCCTTCTTTGGCACGATGACAGGGTTGGCCAACCAATCCGGGTATCGGACCTCGCGAATGACCCCAGCGGCTTCTAGTTTGCGGGTCTCTTGGATGATGAAGGCCTGCTTTTCTATGGACTGCCGCCTTGCCTTCTGCTTCACAGGGTGCATGTTGGGGCACACGTTGAGGTGATGCTCGATTACGCTCCTTGGGATCCCCGCTAACTGGTCAGGCTCCCAAGCAAATACCCTCTTGTTTGCACGCAGGAACCTGACCAAGGCCTCCTCCTGCCCAGGCTCGAGGTTGGCGCCTATGGTGAAAGTGGCACCGGTGGACCCGTCCTCATCGACGGGTATCTGCTTGGTTTCTGCCTTGTCTTGGGTGAACAACTGTTTTTTCTTGGCGGGTGCAGCCCCCTTGGGCTCGGGGGTCTCCGGGTCGGCGGGCTGTGCCAACGCCGCCGTTTTGAAGGCGAGCTTGAGCACTCGCAGCGCATCTCCGGTGTCCCCGTGCACGGTGAGGACACCGCTGCTCCCGGGCATCTTCATGAGGTTGTACGCCGGGTGCATCGCAGCCATGAACTAGGCCAGCGCTGGGTAGCCGAGGATGGCGTTGTAGGGGAGGCCGATGGGGGCGATGTCGAAGTCGACCAGCTCCGTGCGGAAGTTGTTGTATGTGCCGAAGGTTATTGGGAGCCGGATCTATCCCAAGGAGCTGGATGATCCGCCCCCAACGCTTGAGAAGGGTCGGCTGGGTTGCAGCCGTTCCAGGGGTATGCAGAGGAGGTTGAAGGCCTCAACCGAGAGCACGCTGAGGCCCGCACCGCCATCGATGAGAGTTCTGGTGACGGCCACCTGGCAGATGGTGGGGGTGCACATCATGGGGAGCGCACCCGAGCAGGCCGAGTTGGAGGGGTGGTCCTCCGAGCTGAAGGTCAGGCCGGCCTTGGGCGCCGCCCGGTCCGGGAGAGCCCCCTGCCGCGTGGAAGCGGCGCTGACCCGGCGGATGAACGGCTTGACGTGGTGACTTGTAAGCGGCGCCTGCGAGCCGCCCAGGAGTGTCTTGAAGTCAGGGTGTTCTTGAATCATCAGGGCTAGGGTGTCAAACGAGCTGTCATGTGATCTCAGGAGTGTCTTGACGATTTCATGCTTGGTGATCTCAGTAGTGCCGAGAGCTTGAAGCTCATTTTTGATGTCAGTGAGGCGATCAAACCTGAGCTGAACATTCTCATTGTCGTTTCTCTTGAAGCAGTTGAAGAGGTTGCGAAGGACACTGATCCTTTGATCCCTCTGGGTTGAGACGCCTTCGTTGACCTTGGAGAGCCAGTCCCAGACTAGCTTCGATGCTTCCAAAGCACTCACACGGCCATACTGCCCTTTGGTCAGATGACCACAGATGATGTTCTTGGAAGTGGAATCTAGTTGAACGAACTTCTTGACATCAGCAGCGGTGACACCTTCACCAGCCTTGGGAATGCCATTCTTGACGACATACTGAGGTCGGATTTCGGGTTCCTTGAGGTTCGAACACTGGGGTGCACGTGGAGATTTCGCCTTCTACCTACCTGCGCCCCACCGCCACGCTAAGATCTAAGCTATGGAAAGAACAGCACAAGAGAGATAGGGTTTATACTGGTTCGGGCCACCGTTGTGGTGTAATACCCTACTCCAGTGTGTGGTGTGGTGGATTGCCTCTTGGGATAATGATGATGAGCAATACAAGGAAGAACAGCCTCGCGAGGGTCTGTTCTTGGCTGGGGCGACGAACTGCTAGGAGGAGTTCAGTCACCCTTCTCTCTCTCTCTCTCTCTCTTCTTGATTCTCTCTCCGATTTTCCCTCCTCCTACCCTGGGGGTGGCTAGTCCTATTTATAGGCAAAGGCCCTGGGCCTCTTCCCAAATATTGAGCGGGAAGGGCGCCAACAATTGGCCATTTTGAAGGGGGACATCTGGTACACTTATCCTGACTAAAGTTGGTCCTCACCTGCCAAAGGCTCTGGTGGTGACGATGGCTTGGGCTCCACAATGACTTCCTCCCTGCCGTTGGGCTGGTCTTGGTCTTGTTGCACCGAAACGGATGCCTTTGCTTGATGCTCTCGCTTGCGCTTGCTCCCTTTGCACCAAAGAGGAAAGGAGGACACTGCGCGGGCTGACGCCCGCCTGGCACCCTTGGTCGTCATGGCTTGCGTCACGGGCACATCGTGAGGTACCCCGCCTTGATCTCTCCGCCTCCTTGCGAGCCAGCCTGATGAGGCCGTGCCTGAGGAAGCTCTGTGTCGTCCGCCCCGCGAGGCTTGACCCCTCGCGAGGGTCCTGGGTCTGTGTTGATGAAGATGGGCCGTGCTGGGCCCCTCCTCGAGCCACGCCGCAGGCCGCAGGCAGGCAAGTCTGGGGACCCCCGTTCCCAGAACGCCGACAACTGATAACCCACAAGTATAGGGGATCGCAACAGTTTTTGATAAGTAAGAGTGTCGAACCCAATGAGGAGCTAAATGTAGAACAAATATTCCCTCAAGTTCTATCGACCACCGATACAACTCTACGCACGCTTAACGTTCGCTTTACCTAGAACAAGTATGAAACTAGAAGTACTTTGTAGGTGTTGTTGGATAGGTTTGCAATATAATAAAGAGCAAGTAAATAAAAGGTAGGGGCTGTTTGTAAGTAAAGAAGCAATAAAGTAAATATAGCGAGTGTGGAAAAGTGGTGGTAGGAGTTGCAAAATTGTCCCTAAGCAATTGACTACTTTACTAGACCGATAGCAAGTATTATGTGGGAGAGGCCACTGCTAGCATGTCATCCCTGACTTGGAATTCTATGCACTTATGATTGGAACTATTAGCAAGCATCCGCAACTACTAATGTTCATTAAGGTAAAACCCAACCATAGCATTAAGATATATTGGTCCCCCTTCAATCCCGTATGCATCAATTTCTATGCTAGGTTGAAGCTTCTGTCACTCTCGCCCTCCAATACATAGTCCTATCAACATACAACTAACCCTAGGGTGTGATCCATGTGCGCAATCATATGATGGGCACCAAAGGACAGCAACATAACCACAAGCAAATTAAATCAATCATAGCAATTCATTGACCACTGATAGGACAATGAAAATCTACTCAGACATCATAGGATGGCAACACATCGTTGGATAATAATACGAAGCATAAAGCACCATGTTCAAGTAGAGGGTACAGCGGGTTGCGGGAGAGTGGACCGCTGTAGATAGAGGGGGAAGGTGATGGAGATGTTGATGAAGATGCGGAGGTGTTGGTGTAGATCGCGGTAATGATGATGGCCCCCGGTGGCACTCCGGTGCCACAGGAAGCGAGGGGGAGAGAGCCCCCCTCCTTCTTCTTCTTCCTTGACCTTCTCCCTAGATGGGAGAAGGGTTTCCCCTCTGGTCCATGGTCTCCATGGCGTGGGAGGGGCGAGAGCCCCTCCGAGATTGGATCTGTCTCTCTGTCTCTCTCTGTTTCTGGTTCTCAGATTCTTCCCTTTCACCGTTTCTTATATTCCCGGAGATCCGTAACTCCGACTGGGCTGAAATTTTAACACGATCTCTATCCGGATATTAGCTTTCTTGCGGTGAAAGAAGGGAATCAACCACCTTACGGGTGGCCGACGAGGGCCAGGGGCGCGCCCAGGGGGGCAGGTGCGCCCCCCTGCCTTGTGGCCACCTCGGGCACCGTCTCACGTGGATTTTTCTTCCCAAAAATCATATATATTCCAAAAAAATCTCCGTCAATTTTTATCCCGTTCGGACTCCGTTTGATATGGATATTCTGTGGAACAAAAAACATGCAACAAACAGGAACTGGCACTGGGCACTGGATCAATATGTTAGTCCCAAAAATAGTATAAAAAGTTGCCAAAAGTATATGAAAGTTGTAGAATATTAACATGGAACAATCAAAAATTATAGATACGACGGAGACGTATCAGCATCCCCAAGCTTAATTCCTGCTCGTCCTCGAGTAGGTAAATGATAAAAAAGATAATTTTTGATGTGGAATGCTACCTAGCATAATCTTGATCACATATCTAATCATGGCATGAATATTAAGATACGAGTGATTCAAAGCAATAGTCTATCATTTGACATAAAAAAAATAATACTTCAAGCCTACTAATAAAGCAATCATGTCTTTTCAAAATAACATGGCCAAAGAAAGTTATCCCTACAAAATCATATAGTCTGGCTATGCTCCATCTTCACCACACAAAATATTCACATCATGCACAACCCTGATGACAAGCCAAGCAATTGTTTCATACTTTTGACGTTCTCAAACCTTTTCAACTTTCACGCAATACATGAGCGTGAGCCATGGACAATATAGCACTATAGGTGGAATAGAATATGATGGTGGAGAAGACAAAAAGGAGAAGATAGTCTCACATCAACTAGGCGTATCAACGGGAATGGAGTGAAGGAAATATGCCCTAGAGGCAATAATAAAGTTATTATTTATTTCCTTATATCATGATAAATGTTTATTATTCATGCTAGAATTGTATTAACCGGAAACATAATACATGTGTGAATACATAGACAAATAGAGTGTCACTAGTATGCCTCTACTTGACTAGCTCGTTAATCAAAGATGGTTATGTTTCCTAACCATGAACAAGGAGTTGTTATTTGATTAACGAGATCACATCATTAGGTGAATGATCTGATTGACATGACCCATTCCATTAGCTTAGCACCCGATCGTTTAGTATGTTGCTATTGCTTTCTTCATGACTTATACATGTTCCTATGACTATGAGATTATGCAACTCCCGTTTGCCAGAGGAACACTTTGTGTGCTACCAAACGTCACAACGTAAATGGGTGATTATAAAGGTGCTCTACAGGTGTCTCCAAAGGTACATGTTGGGTTGGTGTATTTCGAGATTAGGATTTGTCACTCCAATTGTAGGAGAGGTATCTCTGGGCCCTCTCGGTAATGCACATCACATAAGCCTTGCAAGCATTGCAACTAATGAGTTAGTTGCGAGATGATGTATTACGGAACGAGTAAAGAGACTTGCCGGTAACGAGATTGAACTAGGTATTGAGATACCGACGATCGAATCTCGGGCAAGTAACATACCGATGACAAAGGGAACAACGTATGTTGTTATGCGGTCTGACCGATAAAGATCTTCGTAGAATATGTAGGAGCCAATATGAGCATCCAGGTTCCGCTATTGGTTATTGACCGGAGACGTGTCTCGGTCATGTCTACATTGTTCTCGAACCCGTAGGGTCCGCACGCTTAAGGTTTCGATGACAGTTATATTATGAGTTTATGTGTTTTGATGTACCGAAGTTAGTTCGGAGTCCCGGATGTGATCACTGACATGACGAGGAGTCTCGAAATGGTCGAGACATAAATATTGATATATTGGACGGCTATATTCGGACACCGGAAGTGTTCCGGGTGATTTCGGAGAAAACCGGAGAGCCGGAGGGTTACCGGAAACCCCCCGGGAGAAGTAATGGGCCATATGGGCCTTAGTGGAGAGAGAGAGGGGCAGCCAGAGATGGGCTGCACGCCTCCTCCCCCCTGGTCCGAATTGGACTAGGAGAGGGGGGCGGCGCCCCCCCCCTTTCCCTCTCCCTCCCCACTTCTTTCCCCCTCCTAGTAGGACTCCTACTCCTACTAGGAGGAGGACTCCTCCTGGCGCGCCTATAGGGGCCGGCCGGCCTCCTCCCCTTGCTCCTTTATATACGGGGGCAGGGGGCACCCCTAGACACACAAGTTGATCTTCGTGATCGTTCCTTAGCCGTGTGCGGTGCCCCCCTCCACCATATTCCACCTCGGTCATATCGTAGTGGTGCTTAGGTGAAACCCTGCAACGGTAGTACATCAAGATCGTCACCACGCCGTCGTGCTGACGGAACTCTTCCCCGACACTTTGCTGGATTGGAGTCCGGGGATCGTCATCGAGCTGAACGTGTGCTAGAACTCGGAGGTGCCGTAGTTTCGGTGCTTGATCGGTCGGGCCGTGGAGACGTACGACTACATCAACCAAACGCTTCCGTTGTCGATCTACAAGGGTACGTGGATCACACTCTCCCCTCTCGTTGCTATGCATCACCATGATCTTGCGTGTGCGTAGGATTTTTTTTGAAATTACTACGTTCCCCAACATGGAGATGCCCACAAATAGATATCAATGTGAGTGAGTAGGGATTGCCATGCAACGGATGCACTAGAGCTATAAGTGTATGAAAGCTCAGACTGAAAACTAAGTGGGTGTGCATCCAACTTGCTTGCTCATGAAGACCTCGGGCATTTGAGGAAGCCCATCATCGGAATATACAAGACAAGTTCTATAATGAAAATTCCCACTAGTATATGAAAGTGATAACTCAAGAGACTCTCTATATGAAGAACATGGTGCTACTTTGAAGCACAAGTGTGGAAAAGAATAGTAGCACTGCCCCTTCTCTCTTTTTCTCTCATTTTTTTGTTTTTTTGGTGGGCTTCTTTGGCCTCTTTTTTATTTGGGCTTCTTTGGCCTCTTTTATTTTTTTGTAAAGTCCGGAGTCTCATCCCGACTTATGGGGGAATCATAGTCTCCATCATCCTTTCCTCACTGGGGCAATGCTCTAATAATGATGATCATCACACTTTTATTTACTTACAACTCAATATTACAACTCAATGTCTAGAACAAAGTATGACTCTATATGGATGCCTCCGGCGGTGTACCGGGATGTGCAATCATCTAGCGTAGCAATGACATCAAAAAACGGACAAGCCATGAAAACATCATGCTAGCTATCTTACGATCATGCAAAGCAATATGACAATGAATGCTCAAGTCATGTATATGATGATGATGGAAGTTGCATGGCAATATATCTCGGAATGGCTATGGAAATGCCACGATAGGTAGGTATGGTGGCTGATTTGAGGAAGGTATATGTTGGGTTTATGGTACCGGCGAAAGCTGCTCGGTACTAGAGAGGCTAGAAATGGTGGAAGGGTGAGAGTGCATATAATCCATGGACTCAACATTAGTCATAAAGAACTCACATACTTATTGCAAAAATCTATTAGTCATCGAAACAAAGTACTACGCACATGCTCCTAGGGGGTAGATTGGTAGGAAAAGACCATCGCTCGTCCTCGACCGCCACTCATAAGGAAGACAATCAATAAATAAATCATGCTCCGACTTCGTTACATAACGGTTCACCATACGTGCATGCTATGGGAATCACAAACCTCAACACAAGTATTTCTACAATCCACAACTAACCACTAGCATGACTCTAATATCACCATCTTTATATCGCAAAACTATTGCAAGGAATCAAACATATCATATTCAGTGATCTACAAGTTTTATGTAGGATTTTATGACTAACCATGTGAATGACCAATTCCTGTCATCTCTCTAAATAGATATAAGTGAAGCAAGAGAGTTTAATTCTTTCTACAAAAGATATGCCCGTGCTATAACAAATCTAAGTGAAGCAAAAGAGCATTCTACAAATGATGGTTTTCTATGTAAAGAGAAACATGCAATCCAAACTTCAAATGATATAAGTGAAGCACATGAAGCATTCTATAAAGCCATACTCAAAAGATATAAGTGAAGTGCAGAGAGCATTCTACAAATCAACCAAGGACTATCTCATACCAGCATGGTGCATAAAAGAAAAATGAAAACTAAATGCAAAAGACGCTCCAAGATTGCACATATCGCATGAACGAAACGAATCCGAAAACATACCGATACTTGTTGAAGAAAGAGGGGATGCCTTCCGGGGCATCCCCAAACTTAGACACTTGAGTCTCCTTGAATATTTTACTTGGGGTGCCTCGGGCATCCCCAAGCTTGAACTCTTGCCTCTCTTCCTTCTTCTCACATCGAGACCTTCTCGATCATCGAACACTTCATCCACACAAAACTTCAACAGAAAACTCGGTAAGATCCGTTAGTATAATAAAGCAAATCACTACTCTAAGTACTGTTGCAAACCAATTCATATTTTGTTTTTGCATTGTGACTACTATAATATAACTTTTTCATGGCTTAATCTGCAGATATAAATTGATAGTTTCATCAAAACAAGCAAACTATGCATCAAAAACAGAATCTGTCTAAAACAGAACAGTCTGTAATAATCTGAACATTCACCATACTTCTGATACTTGAAAAATTCTACCAAAATTAGGAAAAATAAAAAATTTGTATAGGAAGACGGTGCAAAAAGAATTAGAACCATTTGACGTTCCAGCAAGAAAATGTAAAATCGCGCACTACAGCCAAAGTTTCTGTCCTGCACCATACAAACCATCAAGCAAATGTAAACATCCTAAAGGCAAACCTTGGCACATTATTTTTATAATACAATGGAATTGTACAAGGGGATAATTATTTTTGTTGAAAAGTTTCTATGATAAAGATTCACAAAGTTTCCATGAGCATGAACAAAGTTCAAGGCTAGCTCCCACTTCAACAATGCTTGTCTTTCTCACTTTCGCTTTCCTTTTTGAAAAAGTTTTGGGTTTCCCTATTTATTTTTGTTGTTTTTAAACTATATAAAAGCACTCAACAGAAATAAATGACTCTCTAAAACTTCCAGGTTGTCTCCCTGGCAGCGCTTTCTTTAAAGCCATTAAGCTAGGCATATAGTGCTCAAGTAGTGAATCCACCCGGATCCCAAGGTATATCAAAGCCAATTTTAATTAACAATGATTTGTAATTTAGTAGTGAGCAAAAGTAACATATATCATGCAAAAATGAAGTCTAACTCTCTTCCTATGCATCGGCATGTCATAAAAGAACAATTCATGCACACATAGTAAAGGCCAATGCATAATATAAATAGTTTCTTGCAATTTTATCATATTGGAAACATAGAGAGGTGGAGATATAGTTCCTCTCTCATAATAATTGCAAGTAGGAGCAGCTAGCACATGCATATTATATTCATCAAAATCATCATGTGCAGCGGTAAAAGGCAACCCATCAATATATTCCTTAATAAGAGCAAACTTCTCCGATATAGTGTAGTTTGGAGAATTCAAAAAGATAATAGGACTATCATGTGTGGGTGCAATAGCAACAATTTCATGTTTAACATAAGGAACTATAGCCAGTTCATCTCCATAAGCATAATTCATATTGGCATCTTGGCCACAAGCATAGCAAGCATCATCAAAAAGGGATATTTAAAGAGAATCAACAGGATCATAACAATCATCATAGAAATCATCATTCGGTAAGCACGAGGGGAATTAAACAATGTATGAGTTGAAAACAATGTACAAGCCACCGGAAGCGAGGGGGAGAGGCCCCCTCCTTCTTCTTCTTCCTTGACCTTATCCCTAGATGGGAGAAGGGTTTCCCCTCTGGTCCATGGTCTCCATGGCGTGGGAGGGGCGAGAGCCCCTCCGAGATTGGATCTGTCTCTCTCTGTTTCTGCATTCTCAGATTCTTCCCTTTCACCGTTTCTTATATCCCCGGAGATTCGTAACTTCGATTGGGCTGAAATTTTAACACGATCTCTATCCGGATATTAGCTTTCTTGCAGCGAAAAAATGACATCAACCGCCTTACGGGTGGCCCACGAGGGTCAGGGGCGCGCCCCCTGCCTTGTGGCCACCTCGGGCACCGTCTCGCGTGGATTTTTCTTCCCAAAAATCATATATATTCCAAAAAAATCTCTGTCAATTTTTATCCCGTTTGGACTCCGTTTGATATGGATATTCTGCGAAACAAAAAACATGCAACAAACAGGAACTGGCACTGGGCACTGGATCAATATGTTAGTCCCAAAAATAGTATAAAAAGTTGCCAAAAGTATATGAAAGTTGTAGAATATTGGCATGGAACAATCAAAAATTATAGATACGACAGAGACGTATCACATACCAGAGGTCGACATCAATGGCTTCAAGATGCATGCGCATCTTATTCTTCCAGTAGGGATATTCAGTTCCATCGAAGACGGGGCACACAGCAGAGACTTTGATTACCCCTGCAGTCGACATAGCTAAAACTTTAGGTGGTTAAACCGAATCACACAGAACAAGGGAGTACCTTTCTCTAATACCAATTGAAAATGCTAGTTATCGACTAGAGAGTCTTACATTTTCGAAGACAAACGGAGTCCAAACATGAGAGTTTCGAAGACAAACGATAGAAATGAACCTATAACCATGCAGCGGAAGGTAGACTACACTAGACAAGCCATAGTCAAGTATTCAATGAAGTGAGAGCACGAAGACTAATAGCAGCTAGGCAGTATGGATCAGGATGGAAGATAGTATGAAACCAATCAGAACAAACAGTCACATAGTGAAGACAAATGGATAATGCAAACAGGCAATGACCTCACAAGGACCAACTGTAAACAAAGAGATGGGAATACATGATTTTTATGAAAGTCTTCAAAACATGAGAGTTTCGAAGACAAACGATAGAAATGAACCTATAACCATGCAGCGGAAGGTAGACTACACTAGACAAGCCATAGTCAAGTATTCAATGAAGTGAGAGCACGAAGACTAATAGCAGCTAGGCAGTATGGATCAGGATGGAAGATAGTATGAAACCAATCAGAACAAACAGTCACATAGTGAAGACAAATGGATAATGCAAACAGGCAATGACCTCACAAGGACCAACTGTAAACAAAGAGATGGGAAGGATAGAACCATTTGCTTGTAGAAGACAATGATTTGTTGGACCAGTTCCAGTTGTTGTGACAACTGTACATCTGGTTAGGGAGGCTGAGATTTAACTCAGAAGACCGTGTCTTCACCTTATTCCCCTTGAGCTAAGGACACCCAGTCCTCGCTCAATCACTCTGGTAAGTCTTCAAGGTAGACTTCCAAACCTTCACAGACTTCATTCACCGGCGATCCACAATGACTCTTGGATGCTCAGAACGCGACGCCTAACTGGCTGGAGGATTCACAGTCCTCAAGTGTAACAAGTCATCAGATCACACAGACAGGAAGACTTCAGTGATGCCTAACACTCTTTGTCTCTGGGTGTTTAGGGCTTTGTCCTCGCAAGGATTTCTCTCTCAAAGGCTTCAAGGTGGGTTGCTCTCAAACGACAAAAGCCGTGTACTAACTCTGAGCAGCCACCAATTTATGGTGTAGGGGGTGGGCTATTTATAGCCACTAGGCAACCCGACCTAATTTGTCTGAAATGACCCTGGGTCACTAAGGATCTGACACGTGTTCCAACGGTCAGATTTCAAACACATGCGGCAACTTTACTTGGGCTACAAGTAAAGCTGACTTATCCAGCTCTAGATAAGTTTTGCTCTCATTGTCTTCGCTCGAAGACATAGGATTTTGGTTGAGCATCACTTTAGTCATTCTTACTATGTTCACTTGGACCCCACTTAATAGTACGGTGGTTCCTATGACTCAACAAAGAAGAAAATGAAACTATGAAACAACTCTGTCTTCGCGCTCCAAAGTCTTCGTGTGATGTCTTCTCATGTCATAGTCTTCATTGTGAATATCTTCACATACAACCATAGTCTTCAATGTCTTCACACATTTTTAGGGGTCATCTCCGGTAGGTAAACCGAATCAATGAGGGACTACTACCTGTGTTATCCTGCAATTCTCACAAACACATTAGTCCCTCAACCAGGTTTGTCGCCAATACTCCAAAACCAACTAGGGGTGGCACTAGATGCACTTACAAATAGATCTAGAAAGAATTGGTCCAAGAAACTTGATGATGCATTATGGGCCTATAGAACTGCATATAAAAATCATATGGGTATGTCTCCGTATAAAATGGTTTATGGAAAAGCATGTCACTTACCTCTCGAACTAGAACATAAGGCTTATTGGGCTATTAAAGAGCTCAATTATGATTTCAAACTTGCCGGTGAGAAAAGGTTATTTGACATTAGCTCACTTGATGAATGGAGAACCCAAGCCTATGAGAATGCCAAATTGTTTAAAGAAAAAGTTAAAAGATGGCATTACAAAAGGATACAAAAGCGTGAGTTTAATGTAGGTGATTATGTATTGCTATACAACTCTCGTCTAAGATTTTTTGCAGGAAAACTTCCCTCTAAATGGGAAGGTCCTTACGTTATCAAGGAGGTCTATCATTCCGGTGCCATAAAACTAGCTTGACGATATTCCCATGTGTCCTCGGGAGCACTTTTCCTTATATAAGAGTTTTTCCAGGCTTGTCCTTTGCTACAAAAAGGATTGGGCCACCTTGCTGCACTTTATTTACTTTCTTTACTTGTTGCTCGTTACAAATTATCTTATCACAAAGGTATATGTTACCACTTATTTCAGTACTTGCAGAGAATACCTTGCTGAAAACTGCTTATCATTTCCTTCTGCTCCTTGTTGGGTTCGACACTCTTACTTATCGAAAGGACTACGATAGATCCCCTATACTTGTGGGTGACAAAGATGCCTGGCTAATGAAGATAGAGCTGAAGAGGGAAGAACCCGTGGAGATCAACAAGGATGAAGGGATCAAGAAGGCCACGGAGGACCAAGTTCCGGCAACAGAAGACATCCTTCAACTTGATCACAATCTTCTTACCCCGACTGAGATCGAAGCTTTCAAGATGATTGAGTTAGCTCGTATACAAAACAAGTATCTCACACGTGAAAATATTTTGTTGAAGAGCATATAGTTGCACTCAAGGGCATTATCCGCAAGTTGGAGGATCTCTTACGCTCGATGTGCGACTACCCATCATCACCACCATCTTCTTCACCAACAAAGGAGACATAATCACATGGGTATGGGCACTCCCCTTGGCAACTGCCAAGCTTGGGGGAGGTGCCCCAGTATCGTATCACCATCACATCTCTATCTTTATCATTTTTCTTAGTTCGATCCTTTTAGTAATATCTTGATCTAGTAGAATAAAGTTTTTGGTATGATCTAGTTTTGAGTTTTGCATTATGATCCTTCTATGTAATCGAGTCCGTGAGCTATAGAATAAAGATTAGTGTTGAGTCAAGGGCTTGATTATCTTGCTATGATCTTGAGTGAATAAAAGAAAAAGAAAGAACAAAAAGAAATAAAGAGACCATATGGATCTTATGGAGAGTAATGAGCTCACATATAAAGACTATGATGAATAAAAGTTGTTGAGAGTTGACAAACATAGTTTTGGTCATCGTTGCAATTAATAGGAAGAAATAAAGAAAGATAGGTCTTCACATATAAATACACTATCTGGGACATATTTTATGATTGTGAGCACTCATTAAAATATGACATGCTAAAGAGTTGACGTTGGACAAGGAAGACAATGTAATGGGTTATGTTTTCTTACATCTGAGATAAATTATATTGTCATGGATCATCCAACATGATTGAGCTTGCCTTTCCCCTCATGCTAGCCAAATTCTTTGCACCAAGTAGAGATACTACTTGTGCTTCCAAATATCCCTAAACCCAGTTTTGCCATGAGAGTCCACCATATCTACCTATGGATTGAGTAAGATTCTTCAAGTAAGTTGTCATCGGTGCAAGCAATAAAAATTGTTCTCTAAATATGTATGACTTATTAGTGTGGGAGAAAATAAGCTTTATACGATCTTGTGATATGGAAGAAATAAAAGCGACAGACTGCATAATAAAGGTCCATATCACAAGTGACAATATAAAGTGACATTCTTTCGCATTAAGATTTTGTGCATCCAACTATAAAAGTGCATGACAACCTCTGCTTCCCTCTGCGAAGGGCCTATATTTTACTTTTATCTTCTACCTTATATAAGAGTCATGGTGATCTTCACCTTTCCTTTTTACATTTTATATTTTGGCAAACACAATCTGTTGGAAAGATCCTGATATATATAGCTAATTGGATGTGAGTCTTCATGAACAATTATTGTTGACATTGCCCTTGAGGTAAAACGTTGGGAGGCAAAACTATAAGCCCCTATCTTTCTCTGTGTCCGATTAAAACTTCATACCCATAAATATTGCGTGAGTGTTAGCAAATGTGAAAGACTAAAAGATGGTTGAGTATGTGGACTTGCTGAAAAGCTCTTATATTGACTCTTTCCTATGTTATGATAAATTGCAATTGCCTCAATGACTGAGATTAGAGTTTGTTGGTTCTCAATGGAGTTTATGATTCATACTTGAAATTGTGATTGAATTGTTACTTTAGCATAAGAGATCATATGACAATATATATATATATATATATGTTGTTGTTGTTGTTCTAAGAATGATCATGATGCCCTCATGTCCGTATTTTATTTTTATCGACACATCTATCTCTAAACATGTGGACATATTTTTCGATTTCGGCTTTCACTTGAGGACAAGCGAGGTCTAAGCTTGGGGGAGTTGATACGTACATTTTGCATCATGCTTTTGTATCGATATTTATTGCATTATGCGTTGTTACTACACGTTATGTCACAATATTTATGCCTATTCTCTCTTATTTTACAAGGTTTACATGAAGAGGGAGAATGCCGGCAGCTGGAATTCTGGGCTGGAAAAGGAGCAAATATTAGAGACCTATTCTGCACAACTCCAAAAGTCCTGAAACTTCACGGAAGTTATTTCCAGAATATATAAAAAATATTGAGCGCAAGAAGTACCAAAGGGGGGCCACTCACCAGCCACGAGGGTGGGGGCGCGCCCCCTGCCTCGTGGGCCCCCTGGTGGCCCTCCGATGCCCATCTTCTGCTATATGAAGTCTTTTGTCCAAGAAAAAATCATAAGCAAGCTTTTGGGACAAGACTCTGCCGCCACGAGGCGGAACCTTGGCGGAACCAATCTAGGGCTCTAGCGGAGCTGTTCTGCCAGGGACACTTCCCTCCGGGAGGGGGAAATCATCGCCATCATCATCACCAACGCTCCTCTCATCGGGAGGGGGGCAATCTCCATCAACATCTTCACCAGCACCATCTCCTCTCAAACCCTAGTTCATCTCTTGTATCCAATTCTTGTCTCTAAGTCTGGGATTGGTACCTGTAGGTTGCTAGTAGTGTTGATTACTCCTTGTAGTTGATGCTAGCCAGTTTATTTGGTGGAAGATCATATGTTCAGATCCTATATGCATATTAATACCCCTCTGATTATGAACATGAATATGCTTTGTGAGTAGTTACGTTTGTTCGTGAGGACATGGGAGAAGTCTTGCTATTAGTAGTCATGTGAATTTGGTATTCGTTCGATATTTTGATGAGATGTATGTTGTCTATCCTCTAGTGGTGTTATGTGAATGTTGACTACATGACACTTCACCATTATTTGGGCCTAGAGGAAGGCATTGGGAAGTAATAAGTAGATGATGGGTTGCTAGAGTGATAGAAGCTTAAACCCTAGTTTATGCATTGCTTCGTAAGGGGCTGATTTGGATCCATATGTTTCATGCTATGGTTAGGTTTACCTTAATACTTCTTTTGTAGTTGCGGATGCTTGCAATAGGAGTTAATCATAAGTGGGATGCTTCTCCAAGTAGGGACAGCACCCAAGCACCGGTCCACCCACATATCAAATTATCAAAGTACCGAACGTGAATCATATGAACGGGATGAAAACTAGCTTGACGATAATTCCCATGTGTCCTTGGGAGCGCTTTCTTCTATATAAGAGTTTTTCCAGGCTTGTCCTTTGCTACAAAAGGGATTGGGCCACCTTGTTGCACTTTATTTACTTTTGTTACTTGTTGCTCGTTACAAATTATCTTATCACAAAACTATCTATTACCTATAATTTTAGTGCTTGTAGAGAATACCTTGCTAAAAACCGCTTATAATTTCCTTCTAATCCTCGTTGGGTTCAACACTCTTACTTATCAAAAGGACTACGATAGATCCCCTATACTTGTGGGTCATCACCTGGCAGCCCATGAAAAGCCTTGCATATTCTTCTTGTGTTTTTTGCAAAGTTTTTTCTCCTTTGATAAGATTCATAAATATCTTCTGATTAACCGGCGTTTATTAAAACCCGGCGTGGCTATCAATGTTAAGTTGTCAGTACATGATCAGTTATAATCCGGCACCTATTGATCTGGTCTAGTACTCTGGTTTTGACTACAGTCACCAGTATTATATGGATAAACTGGTGTTTATCATACCCGATACGGTTTTATCGTAAACCGGCAAACATGGAAGGAGTCATCAATACTCCAGATTGGTGTTATCACCCTTACTATAACAACAGATTAGTCAACCAACAAGGTGATTCAATGTAACAGGTATCATCTATTTTATATATGGTTGTTTTTAAATACAACCTTGGCTCTACACCTAGGCTATATATTTGGGCATCATGACCCGTCCAGCGGTAAACCGCCAAGACACTTTCAATATCTTGTATGCAGGAACAAGTTAAAATACAGCCACTGCGGATTATGCACATAATAGATCCCAAAAGCATGGCGAGTTATCAGTATCAAGCAAAACAAGTATGCTCGATGGCATAACAGACAAGTGTTTGAACTAGCCTATTACAAGGCGCTTTAATGCCCACACAAAATAATTGTTTCAGCAAGAGTGGCAGGCTACGACAGGCTAAACCGGCCTCCGGTTTAGGATTCATCACCAGGACGACTTGAAGATTGGGGATCATCTTGCGTCGGTGCATCTTCCTCCTCCCTACCCAGTGGCTGGAAATCAATGGTTGCCCAATCGATTCCAGTTAAGGCTTGGAACACGGCTTCTTCACTTATAAGGTTGGAAGGATCAATGTCAGGGGCATAAGTGTGCTTACGAATTGGCGGAACAAGATCTTCTACATCATGTGTTGGCGCAGGATATCTTTTCTGATCAGCATCATAAACTGGCTGATAATGAGAGAGATCCATTTCTTCCGCCAATTTGCTTGCTAAAGGTCGCATTTCCCTTGTGAGCCTTCGGAGATCGTCATTGTTAAATTCTGAACCGTCTTCTTTCACGCCAGGATAGCCTTTGCCAATATCTGGCGGTTCAAGATCCGGAATCCATGCCTTGGCCCGGATTAGTGCAGTCAGCAAGCCTGACCTTGCAGCTGATCTTTTAAGTTCATCCAACCGGGCAGGCAACATTGACAGTTTCTCAATAGTTTCTTTTATTAACATTGAAGGAGGCTTGTTATGAGCAGCGGTGCAAATAGCCCGTTGGGCTCCGGAATATAACTGCTCTATCAAAGTATAGGCAACCTTCAGCTTCATCCGCATGTCAGAGCCCAGACGGGTAATGCGGGTCCCTATGACATTGCAAGCATCAGTAAACCGGTAACTGATGAGATAAAATGAATTGAAAAACATCATATGAGGATACTTACCAAATACAGCAAAGGTCATAGCATTTATCTGCCGCTTTAAACCGGTTAGCTCTTCGACCACCGGTCTAAGGGCTGCTTCTGCGTCCTCGGCTCTTTTTGCTAAAGCGGCTTTCTCTGAGTCCCAATCTGGTCGTTCCTTCTTAAAGGTCTCCTTAAGCTTCTCCATGGCTGCTAAGACATTGGTCAGTTCCTCCTTGGCTTTAGAAGCCTCTGCTTGCTGAGATTTAATGTTCTCTTAAAGATCAGTGGTTTGGGTGTCCTTTTTGCTCAGCTCAGCCTATAAAGGAAAGACATATCATCAGTGGGCCGTATATATTTGAAGTACCAAGCACATAACAAGTTATGCACTTTGCACTTGGGGGCTAGTTCCTATTTGCTTCATTATCAGAAAAAAAATTAAGTCCCAAGTGTAATACAAGCATTATTCTTGGCACTTGGGGGCTAATATACGTCTGCTCAAAGTAACTGTGGTTAAAGTCTCGGTTCACCTTGGAAAGATAAATCGGCCCTTGGGGGCTACTAGAGTTGGTACTTACAATTGGACTTAAGAGAGAAAAGGTTATGTAATTACCTCACAAAGCTCCTTCATCAGATTCACTAAACCGGCTTCATAGTCACGGTTTGTGTACAAACGGTTTAAAAAACCAGAATGGAGTTCCTGGGCGTTGAGGTGGGCATAGCTTGATAAATCGGTGCTCCATTTGCCTTTTCCTATAGCAGAACGTTCCTCCTTGGCGCTATGCTTTGATAATGCAACATGATTGCCAGGGGAGGTGTGGCCAACGCCAGTAATGATAAGATCATCTTCCTTATCACCGGCAGCCTTCACTGGAGTTGACGGGATATCATCAGTACGGACCGGGCTCGTCGGTTTATCAGCATGGTCTGCTGCTTCAACTTCTACTTGTTCATCAAATCATGATCTTGAGGGGGCGGTTCATCAAACATGGCGTCAGCATTTGGACCTTCCGGTTCTGGAGTTTTCTCCGGTTCAACAACCACATGGTCGTCAGACGGTTTATTCGCCCGAGCCTTCTTGCTGGGTCTAGCCTTGGCTCTGAAAGGAAAAATATGCAAGGGTTAATATAGCATGCAAGTATAAAGCGTCAAAAGATTCAGTTAAAATACTTACCCAACAACTGTCTTAAGAGGAGGGAGTTGTGTGGTCGTCGACTCGTCAGATGATGAATGAGGCGTTCCCTGATAATTTGAATCAAACGGATTAAGAGGTTGTCGGAAATAATCTGCCTTGGGATAAGAAGTATCAGAAGTGGGTGAGACCTCAGGTCGACGTTTCCGAACCAGAGTGTTCGGTAAACCGGCCGAAGTGACTACTTGGCCGTGCCGGGTTGTGCAGTGAGCTTCGTACTGCTGCTTCTTCAAAAGAAATTTTGGGTCCAAGTGAGCAAGGGGGTGACAAAAATTTATTATCCGGATTGTTTGACGGATTTTCTTTGTTGACGGAGTGTCTGAACCGGAGGGAAGAGTAATTACCTCTGCGTCATCAGCCTGGCTACCTTCAGCGTCATCCTGCTAATAATCATTGTCAATGAGGTGTATCAAAATCGAACCAAGAGAGTCAAGTTCTACCTCTGAGTACGGATTATCAAGGTCTTCGGCGAGGTTCAGCCCGGTGGATTCAGCCGCCTTCTTCTTGGCAGGCCTCTTGACCGCCTTTGTCTTAGGTTGAGGGGTTTTCACGGTTTTTTCTTGAGGTTTCTTCTTCCAAAATGGGTCATCGCCCTGTTAAAAGAATTGACAAAAGTTATAGGAGATTACACAGATTAAGTACAAGCAGGAGTGGGGCAATGCTTACAGCTGGCGGTTTATTCAAAGTGTAGTAGGGGCTTAACCCGGTCTTGCTACAGACAGCCTCCGATTCATTCAGTATCTTCTTCACAGATTCAGTAGCAGGGAGCTTTGAGTAGGATGCCACATAATGGTAGTATTCGTCTTCCAAACTGCGGAAGCGGTGGTTATCTGGTTGAATCACATTAAGTTCACCGGTTCTTATATTGTACAAACGAAGCTTACCTGCCCGTTCATCAAATAGGACAAGACCATCGTTCTCCAGATCAAGAGCGATGACCTCATAGTCACATTTCCAGGAATGTGCGTCATACTGACAAAGGTTGCCCCTTCCGAATGCTTGGCTCATACTGAGGCGGTACTTGAGGCTCCACTCATAAGGCTCATCAACATCAAGACTCCAAACAAGAATTGTACGAGCATCCTCCTCTGGCAATGCGTAATGCAAGGCCCCCAAAGATTAGCCGAAGCAACATTGGCCAAACCTAGCAATAAAACCAACATCTTCATGCGGCAACTCAATAGTCCGAAGAGAGGGTACAATGCCAGAAGTAGTTTCTTCCAAGCTCTTCAGTACCATAATCTCATGCAAATCTGTCCGCACATACAGTGCTCCATCAATAAACAGGTGTGGTTGAGAAACCATTGTCACAGAGACCATGATGTGCTGAAGGCCAGAATACTCATATTGTAAAAAGGGTCATAATGGCTAAGAGGAGTGTCAGGGAGTATCTTCCACTCTCGTGTTGCCGGATTGCACACGATAAAGCGGCAAATACCTTGAGGAGTATAGTTGTTCTTGTACTTACAAAGGACTAGGCCATTGCAAGAGTCCAACAGCTCTAATTGCTCATACTGTGGTAGGAAACTAAGAGCTTCATCAAAATCCTTATCATTGTGGGGCAGGCTAGTGAGCTTAATAGCAGAGTGATAATGTCGTTGGTAGAGAAGACATGTTGGAATTTTCAGAAGCTTCTTGCAGTATTGCGGATCAGAGGATAAGGCAAGCCAGGCCTTGCAAACACATTTGAAGCGGCAAAAAGACTTGAAAAGGCAGCCGGGAGAGGATCTCCACCATCAGATCATCAGTTAGCTTAGCAGCAAGAAAACCATTCCCAGGGTCCATCTCTTTATGGTAGTTTACTAAAAGGAAAAACTGATAATGTCAGGATAGGCAAGGAAGCAGTTTTTTAATCATGGAGACCAAGATACTATAACATAATTCAATCATTTGAAACTATGTTTTACTGGGGACAAAGCAGTTGCTACATAAGCGAACCATTTTAATCTATTTCAAGTTCAGCTTTTGGAACAAGGTAATCATAAAAGATTAGTAGTATATACAGAAATAGAAACAATTAAATGATGGATATCGCCTATTTGTTTTCAAGTTTGATTCAGTACTACAAGCAAAACTGAACAAACAGTGTATACATATGCTGGATTAGACCAAGATTTTGGTTAAAACAAAAGCTCTCTGTAAAGGATCCTTGCAAGCAACCTATCTTCATACCTAGCAGAGTTCGAGCCATTTGGTGTTCTTGCAGATTTTCATGCATTTTAATAATCAATCTGTTCTGACTTGCTTGTTTCAAGAGCTCTGCAGGCGCATGTATACACTCACTCCAAATACGAAAATCACAAAGAAGCAAGGAAATCAAGAATTAATTAACTCAATGTGTATCTGATTAATCATGGATAAATTAACAATGTGCAGGGTTAGATGTATAGAGAAACATCACGGGTCATGAAGAATTGGATGGAAGCACGCAAGGCTAATCGAATATCTTACTCTAAAGTGCAGCTATTAGTTAGGGTTTGGATGGATAAAAATGACCTGTGCAGTGTTTGTTGACACGGGGAAGACGGCATCAGAGCAGCACACCGGTCAAGAGAATCTGCTCGGACCGCCGAGGCCGGAGGAGAAGCAGAAGCCTACCTACCACCGGCCTCCCTCTGAGGCTCTGACCTCTGCAAAAGTTATCTAAGTAGGAACGGTGCTCTGCTCAGATCCAATTCATGGCTGACAAATAGTACTAACAAGGGATTGTGTTCTCACGGTTCACCTTGCTGTACCAGATCCAGAGCAGAAGGCCAACCAGCCGCCGCCGCGAGATTTCAGCGAGCGGAGAAGCACGCTCCTCTCCCGTCGGTGTAACGTGAGGGCGGGGAGTGAGGGATTGAGGTTCTTTTTCTCCCCAATGCAAGCTATTACTACTTAGCCTCATCAAAAATACTTCCTCCAATCCTAAATGTTTGTCCTTTTAGAGATTTCAAATGGACTACCACATACGGATGTATATAGACATATTTTAGAGTGTAGATTCACTCATTTTGCTTCGTATAGTCACTTGTTGAAATCTCTAGAAAGACAAATATTTAGAAATGGAGGGAGTAGAAAATAAAGATTCTACTACAGATGCATCTCTACTTTTCACTCTTACTTTTTTAGCTTTTTATATCGGACCACATTTTTTCTCTTCAATCACCCGTCTCCTGCAGAGGATCCTGCTTCCTCATCCGAACCTACTTTTCTGGCATCCGATCCTACATGGTATACGAGGCATCACCCTGAGGCTATGCATTGGCCATTCCCTCAGAAGCGAGGACTCGTGTGTGTGTGTGTGTGTGAGAGAGAGAGAGAGAGAGAGAGAGTTCACATGCTGCCATAATCAAAGCATCAAAATGCCTCTCAAATCCCACAAGTTAGCCTCAAATTGGGGGATCTCTTGAAAGTTCGGACATCGCCATGTCGGTCTTTGACAGCTCGGACCCAATCAAAAACTATTTCCAGTCGTTTAAATATAGAACCCTCCGCACATTTACATTGGGTGCAGCCGCCTAACCGCATTCATGTCACCGCGGCGACTGAGAAGCCTACTCCAGTTGCCTGCATTCACATCTCCGTTGCTCCGCTCGTCACAGCCATTTCGCATCCGCGTTCATCGTCCGACGTCGCAATAGTTAGCTCTGCGATTTCATGTTTCAGTCGATGGTGCAGGTCCATGCCACGCAGTGACACAGCTTCATGGAGTGCAACCTGGGCCACCGCCCATGAAAAAGATCCCTCACTACCACTTGGTATTTGGGCCATAAGTACAGGAAAACAAGGCCAAACTTCATAATTTCGCCCTCCCCCTCAACCCATTGCCCCTCCAGAAATGTGGCCCAAGCTCCACCACTAAAGGCACGGACGCCCGACGCCATGATCGAATTGAGGCAGCACAATCTTCAAGCTCCCTGGGGACAAACTCGATGGAGGGGAAGGAGGGCGACCCAATGGCCATGATGGAGGTCGCGGAGGAGGAGGCGATTGTTGTCCACGATGTGCTAGTGTTCGTTTTATGGTTGTTTCAGACGGAGCAATAGTACAACATGACAGCCACACCGATTGGTGGAGGCTCATCTGGAGGCGGAGCATGCGTGCAATGTTATCGTCGGGCCATCTATGAGGTGGACCCTGGTATCGTCGACGTGAATTGAGCGGTGCTCGTGTCCATGTATAGAGCGCACATGGTCTACTACAAACGTTGGTAGCTCTGTGCCAATGCACCCAACTTTTTGAGGAGCTGGTGGCCTAGGACGGTGAGGCACCGAAGCAACATGTCGACAGTGCCAATGTTGGAATTTTGCTAGTAGGCCTTTGGCCCAAAGCCCAACTAAAATTCTGAAATTCTCTTGGCCCATTCATGCACACATGTGAGTGGAGTGAGTGAGGCTAAAGTTTAGTCCCACCCCGGAAGTTGAGAGAGAGTTGCACCTCTTTATAAGGTGAGCTCTTCTACCACTTGTATGAGCATGAGAAGAGGAGACCTACACGCGCGCTCCTCCTCCTCGCTCGCCTCGCCACGCCACGCCTCGTCACGACGCGCCGCGGGTTGCGGGATTGAGTCGAGCCGAGGACAGAGCTATGCACGTTGTCTATATTTTTGCTGCATGGGAAAATCAATGAGTCATTAATTAATAATTAACAGACGCGTTAATTACTGAACCGTTTCCGATTCTTTTGGATCGTGACGACTCGGACGTGGGGTTTACTCCCACGACCTACCGGCATGCACTATATAGTCAGGCAGACGTCTACCCTTGTAACATCCCAAATTTTCAATTTGGAATGTTATACATTAGATCATCATGCATAGCATATTTTCTTGCATTTTGGTCGATCCTAGAAATTTCACGCAACTCAAGGACCCTCAGAGAGAGTTGGAGATTTCGTTATTTTCATATTTGAGAGTTTTCTCAAATCTTGAAAAGAGGATCATTTGATTTATTTATTTTATCTTCAATTATTTTTCCAATATCAAAAAAATGAGAGAGGGAATAATATGACTTTCCCAAAGTCAGGAAAAATGAAGATTTAATGAATAAATCAAATTTTGGTTTTGCCGGAGTTTTGTTGCTTTTTTTTGGATAGGGAAAAATGCGCATTTTCAAAAAATTGCATTCTAGGTCCGGAGTAAAGTTCATTTTGTTCGACTCATTTGTAGGAGTCGGGGAAAATTTACTTTAGTAATTTTGGAGTTCGTTTAGTTTAGTTTTCTTTTGTTTTTCTACGCGCGAATCCAGATAAAAAAAAGAGGGACCAAGGCCAGCCGGGCCAAAGGCCCAGCCAGCCGGCCGCCTCCCCAGCCAGCGCGCGCGCCAGGCACAGCGCCAGGCCGCCGCCTCCCTCGCTCTAGGCCGAGTCCCAGAGGGAATCTAGGCCGGTTAGCCCCCCCCCCCTTTTCCTTGTTTTGTTTTCCCTCTTTTGCTTGCCCCCTACCCCAAGTAATCCCCCCCACCTATATAAATACACCCCAACCCCCCCCCCCTCTCCTCACATCAATCCCAAGCCCCTCTCCTCCTTAGCCGCGCCCCACCCCGCGCCCCTCACCCGCCGCCGCCGCCCTATAGCCGCCGTCGCCGCCGTTCGCCGGAGCCTCGCCGAGGTTGCCCCGCGCCGCCTCTCTTTTTCTCCCCTCGGTTCAGTTTTTCTTCTAAACCGTTCCGGTTCTTTCTTAACCGTTCCGGTTTTCTTTCGTTCTTTGTTTCGGTTTTCTTTTCCGAAACCCTAGATCGGTTTTGTTCTTCTTTCGGACCGTTCGTCTCAACGAACGTGATCACCGATTTTTCCCCGGTTAACGACGCCCGTTCGTTTAATCATTCTTCTTTTTCTTTTCGTCGGATTTATTCCGCGATCGTGATCTCAGATCCGATCTTCGTTCTAGTCTTTCTTCTCGCTCATTTATCGGAATCAGGTGATTCAAGCGCCTGGAGTTTTGTTTCGAAACCGCCGTTCCGTCTAATCAACTTAAACAAGTTTTGCCCCGGTAAAATTTGACCTAGTTTCAACTTGCTAGAACCGAGTTGTTTTCTTCCGCCGTTTGTTTTCTGTTTCTTTGCTCGGTTCGTTATTTCTTTGCAACCGGAGTTCTTAAGTTGAACTTTCTGGTTCAATCTCTTGTTCGAGTTTTACCTGTGCATTAGATGAGTACTTATTGTGTGCTTGTTGTTTGTCTGCGATAGATCACCCGGATTGCGCCGCCTGTTACTTCGAAACCCTAGGTCTCGCGGATCATCAGCAAGGCAAGTAACACTTTGATCATACCTCTTCTACAACCCATGTTTTATTGCATTAGATCAATCCTCTCACATTGCATGATTAGGATCTAATTAAACTGTGGGATGGGAAGTAGATGAGGTAGTACCTATCACCTGTATTATTATGAAACCTTTGGGAGTTACTTCTACGTTTGCTTATTATGCCATGCTATGCTAGTAGACGTGGATTGGGTGAGTGATATCCATGACAGATGTGAGTTTATTAATCTTAATGGTTTATCTAAGGTGGCCACTTAAACACACATCTGGGTGGATTGAGGCACCTGATGTCTATCAGGACTTGCCTGTTTTATTTTGGACCGCCACCCAGGCTCAAAGGGATCATAAGATAATTCATGCTAGAAACTTCCGTGTGCAGCCACATGCTACTATGGGCTCTGGCATAGTTGACTAAGTTGTGCGAACTCTTACGGGGTGGACTAGCAGATGTAGGGGTTGTAGGTGGTACGGTCTACCCCACATGTAAGGTGCTAGCGCTTCTGGTCTCGGTCATCCGTTTCTCAAACACCATGTAGTGCGAGAAAACAAACGGAGGCGATCGAGTCATGTGGGGAAAAGTGCGCAAACCTCTGCAGAGTGTACAAACTAATCATGATTAGTCGTGTCCCCGGTTATGGACAACTTGAGTATCTAGTACTTGAATATCATGTGAATCTCAACATGTTGGGTTTTAACTGTTCACTTAATTGGGATCGGAATGCTGTCAACCATTCTTGATGTTCAACAACCACCATGATAGTTAAATAAATTTATTCCTTTGCAGTAGGGAAAAACTGGCTTTACGCAAAACTGTAACCATAGAGCTTTCCCAGCAACCATATATGCATATAGTATAGCTGTTTCATTCCATTACTCTCTATGTGTTACTTTGCCAGCATATTCCATGTGCTGACCCGTTTTCGGGCTGCAACTTTCATGTTGCAGACTTTTCAGACGACGAGTAAGGTGCTTTTAGGTCGTGGTTCTATACTCAGTGATGCCGTTGGAGTTGATGGACCCATTTATCTTCCGAGTCTTCCGCTGTTATCATTATTAGATGGCCTTAAGCCATAGTTATTGTAATAAGTTCTCTTTGAGACAACGATGTAATAAGTGTGTGATTGCCACTCTGCTATAAATCCTTTGATGTACTGTGTGGTGTCAGCATTATGATCCAGGGATGACACCGGAGCACAGTAGACTTGATCCATTCGGGTCGGGTCGCCACAGAGATGGTATCAGAGCACACGCTGACTGTAGGACACGACCACTAAGTTAAAGCCATAGAACACCCTTCTCTTCTCATTTTCTAACTCCTCATCTTTTCTACTCTATTAGGATGACGAACGCGAAGATTAAGTACACTCAACCGGATGAAGGCACACCTTTTGGATTTCACCTGAAGGAAGTCACCAAGTACCTGAACATTGGATTACCAAGCTTCACCGGAACCTTCAACGCCACTCTGCCTGAAGAGGAGCGCTGGAAGATTCAAGCTCACGTTCCGGGAAGAACATTCGCGCCAATCACGAAGCCTATAGATAGTGTTTTCAATGCACCAACCTGGAGTCTGGGAAAGAGCATGGCAGCTCATATCACCATAGGACGCATTGGAGAAGTTTATCAAGAAGACCTCAAGGACACTGTCTACCAGATTTGTGGACGCCGTGATGAACAATGGGAGTTAGTCAGCACCAAGAAGGATAGATCCATTGCATCGTTCATCCAGGAGTTAAACCAGCACATTCGACGCCACGAGAACCAGATGTGCAATGATATGATAGAGTTGAAGAATGCGAAGGCAAGGATCATCGAGCTAGAAGGAGAACTGAAGTCTACACGCAAGGACTACATGCGAGACACAATGGCGATCTTAAGCAGGAGATTGAAGAACTCAAGAGGAAGTTAGCATCCAAGGAGGAGGACAAGTACGTCGCATGTCCGGACAACTACATCATCATCAACGACACTGATTCAGATCCAAGTGAACCCGACTTTGAAGACGAAGCTGGAGCAGATATCATGGAGTCTTCCACCGGTTCAAATTTCTAGATGACCACCAGATAGTAGTAGTATTCCCCCCTGTAAACATTAGTTCAAGCACTTTTGCAATAGTTTTAGATCGTTTGTAAGCCCTTGTTTGATTGAATGAAGTGATTTTGTGTGCATTTGCTCATGTGCATTGGGGTAGTGTTTTCGCTTTAGACCTCACTCTATTCTCAATTCTCGTCTTTTCCAAAACCCTCAGATGCCTCCGAGACGTGACAATGGATTCCCACCGGAGCTCACTCAGTTGATCCAGCAACAGAATCAATTGATGCAGATGTTAGTCCAGAACCAGCAGAACAACAACAACAACAACCCACCACCACCACCACCTGTTGACCACTTAGCCCGTTTCCTTAGGCTGAATCCGCCGGTGTTTTCCAGTAGCACCGAGCCAATAGTAGCAGACGATTGGCTCCGCAAGATAGGAAGGGAGTTGACCACTGCAGGATGAACAGATGGTGAGAAAGTGAAGTTTGCCGCACATCAGCTAGACGGACCCGCGGCAGCATGGTGGGAGAATTTCACAGCCACTTACCCAGTTGACACTGTCACACGGGATCAGTTTCAGCAAGCTTTCCGCACTGCCCATGTTTCAGCAGGAGCTATGGCCCTGAAGAAGCGTGAGTTTCGCAACTTACGCCAAGGAGGAAGGACAGTTGGCCAGTACGTTGACGATTTCAGCAAGTTAGCACATTATGCCCCAGATGACGTTGCTACGGAGCAGGAGAAGTTTCTGGAAGGACTGAATGATGAACTAAGCATGCAGTTGATGGTAGCGAGTTTCAACAACTACCAGGAGTTGGTAGATCGCGCCATCATGATTGAAGGGAAGCAACAGCAGATTGAGAACCGTAAGAGGAAGTATGGACATGGGAAGTATAACTCTGGAGCCCAGCAGAAGCCTCGTTTTGCCCCTAAACCGGTATTTCAGTTTCAGCATACCCATGGAGGAGGTAGATCGCACAACCATAACGACCACAAGAATGGTAATGGGAATGGAGGAAGCAACGGCCAGAACCGTACCACCCCATCGACCCCAACCAAGAGAGATCTGAGTCAAGTCACCTGTTTCAAGTGTTCCAAGACCGGACATTATGCCAATGAATGTCCTGAAGGCCAGAATGGAAATGGCAATGGAAGCTCTGGGAAGAAGCCGAACCCTTTCAATAGGGGACATGTGAACCAAGTTAATGTGAAGGAGGTTGAAGATTAGCCTGATGCAGTAATCGGTAAGTTTTTGGTTAAGTCATTTACCGCACTTGTTCTTTTTGACACTGGTGCATCGCATTCATACATATCAAGGGGATTTGTGGATAAATATAACCTGCCAACCCAAGCCCTTAGGTCACCCATGTTAGTAAGCTCACCAGGAGCGGAGTTTATGGCTAGACGATGGTGTGATCGGTTACCATTAAGGATTGGAAACTATGTGTTTCCCTCAGACCTAATAGTATTGGAATCTAAAGGATTGGATGTGATATTAGGCATGGATTGGTTATCAAAGTATGAAGGGAATATTGAGTGTGCTAGTAAGTCAATTTTGCTTACCACACCAGAAGGAAGAAGGATCAAGTATGTATCCCGGCATGTGCCAAACAGGACACAAGTAAACTGCCTAACAGGAGTTGTGCAAGAAGAAGTACCAGTGGTAAAGGATTTTCCTGATGTATTTCCTGAGGAATTACCAGGCATGCCACCGGATAGGGACATAGAGTTCTTAATTGAGCTTTTGCCAGGTACAGGCCCAATATCGAAACGACCGTACCGGATGCCAGCAAAGGATTTGGTGGAAATTAAGAATCAGATTAAGGAGTTATTGGATAAAGGTTACATTCACCCAAGTTCTTCGCCTTGGGGATCACCCGTACTTCTAGTGGAAAAGAAGGATGGATCATTAAGGATGGTTGTAGATTATCGGGGATTGAATGAAGTAACCATCAAGAACAAATACCCACTGCCAATGATCAACGATCTGTTTGATCGGTTGCAAGGAGCTAAAGTGTTTTCCAAGATCGATTTGCGATCAGGGTACCATCAGTTGAAGATTCGGGAGCAGGACATACCTAAGATAGCATTCACCACGAGATATGGACTGTATGAGTATACCGTTATGTCATTTGGATTGACTAACGCACCTGCCTATTTTATGAACCTGATGAACAAAGTGTTTATGGAGTTTTTGGATAAGTTCATCGTAGTGTTCATTGATGACATCCTGGTTTATTCAAAGAATGAAGATGGGCATAAGGAACATTTGCGTTTGGTTTTGGAGAAACTAAGGGAACATCAGTTATATGCCAAATTCAGCAAATGTGAGTTTTGGTTGAAGGAAGTTGGATTTCTTGGACATGTTATATCCGGAGAAGGTATAGCAGTTGACCCCACTAAGGTTGAAACCGAACCGAATGGGAAGCACCAACAACAGTTGGAGAGATCCGGAGTTTTCTTGGACTCGCAGGATACTACCGGAGGTTCATTGAGAACTTTTCAAAGATTGCAAAGCCTATGACTGAATTGTTGAAGAAGGATACTAAGTTCAATTGGACTGAGGAATGTGAGGCTAGTTTCCAGGAGTTGAAGAAACGTTTGGTCACCTCACCAGTATTGATTTTGCCAGATCAGACCAAGGATTATGAGGTGTATTGCGACGCTTCACGTCGAGGACTTGGAGTAGTGCTTATGCAGGAAGGAGAGTTGTTTCGTATGCTTCACGACAACTGAAGCCTCATGAGTTGAATTATGCCACACATGATTTGGAGTTAGCAGTCGTAGTGCACGCATTGAAGACGTGGAGACATTTCCTCATTGGGAATCATTGTGAGGTGTACACGGATCATAAGAGTTTGAAGTACATTTTCACGCAGAAGGAGTTGAACCTCGGACAAAGGAGATGGTTGGAGCTCATCAAGGATTATGATATGAGATTGCATTACCATCCCGGAAAAGCTAATGTGGTAGCTGACGCATTGAGCCGTAAGAGCCATGTCAAAACTCTAATGGCGGGGAAAATACCCAAGGAGTTAGCATAAAACCTTCGTGAGCTATGTTTGGAAGTAGTTTCGAGAGGCTATGTAGCAACATTGGAGATTCAGTCAACATTGATGGATAAGATCAGAGAAGCTCAGAAATCTGACAAGGAGATTGCTGCTATAAAAGAGAAATTGAGCGAAGGAAAAGCAAAGGGATTTCGCGAGGATGAGCACGATACCTTATGGTTTGAGGACCGTGTTTATGTGCCCAATGACCTGGAGATCAGGAAGTTGATTTTGCAAGAGGCACATGATTCACCGTATTCGATTCACCCAGGGAATACCAAGATGTATTTGGATTTGAAGGGAACATTCTGGTGGACCGGAATGAAGAAGGATATTGCAGCATATGTAGCAGTTTGTGACGTATGTCAGAGAGTGAAGGCAGAGCATCAGAAGCCAGCAGGATTTTTACAACCATTGCCGATACCCGAATGGAAGTGGGATAAGATAGGCATGGATTTTATCACAGGACTACCCAGGACGAAAGCAGGCTATGACTCAATATGGGTAGTAGTTGATCGTTTGACAAAGGTAGCACATTTTATTCCAGTTAAGACCACTTACACCAGTGCTAAGTTGGCGAAGATATACATGACTAGGATCATTTGTTTGCATGGAGTTCCGAGGAGTATCGTATCAGATAGAGGAACCCAATTTACCTCAAAGTTTTGGAATCAGTTGCATGAAACCTTAGGAACCAGATTGGAGTTCAGCACAGCTTTTCACCCACAGACGGATGGACAGACCGAGAGAGTCAATCAGATTTTGAAAGATATGCTGAGAGCTTGTGCACTAGATTATGGATCTAGTTGGGACGATAACTTGCCGTATGCGGAGTTTTCCTACAACAATAGTTACTAAACCAGTTTGAAGATGGCACCTTTCGAAGCTTTATACGGAAGGAGGTGCAGGACACCGTTGTCATGGGACGAAGTTGGAGACCGTCAATTCTTTGGACCAGATTTGATTAAGGAGTCTGAACGGAAAGTTAAGTTGATTCGCGATAGGATCAAGGTAGCCCAGTCCAGGCAGAAGAGCTACGCAGATTCTAAACGCAAGGAGACAGTTTACGAAACCGGAGACAGAGTTTACCTTCGAGTATCCCCACTTCGAGGAGTTAAGCGCTTTGGAGTTAAGGGAAAGTTAGCACCGCGTTTCATTGGACCATACAAGATCTTGCAACATATGGGAGAAGTCGCTTATAAGTTGGAATTACCAGAGGGACTGTCAGGAGTTCATGATGTATTCCATGTTTCTTAGCTGAAGAAATGTCATGCCGAGATGGCGGAGGTACCTCTAAGAGATACCGTGCCACTCGAAGCGCTTCAGTTGAAGGACGACTTAACGTATGAGGAGAAGCCAGTTAAGATTCTCGATTCTGCCAGCAGAGTTACCCGCAGCAAGGTTATCAAGTTTTGCAAAGTTCAGTGGAACCACCACTCAGAGGATGAAGCCACCTGGGAGAGAGAAGAAGATTTGCTCAAGGACCACCCTCACCTATTTTCTAGCCAACCCGAATCTCGAGGGCGAGATTCATCTTAAGGGGGGTAGGTTTGTAACATCCCAAATTTTCAATTTGGAATGTTATACATTAGATCATCATGCATAGCATATTTTCTTGCATTTTGGTCGATCCTAGAAATTTCACGCAACTCAAGGACCCTCGGAGAGAGTTGGAGATTTCGTTATTTTCATATTTGAGAGTTTTCTCAAATTTTGAAAAGAGGATCATTTGATTTATTTATTTTATCTTCAATTATTTTTCCAATATCAAAAAAATGAGAGAGGGAATAATATGACTTTCCCAAAGTCAGGAAAAATGAAGATTTAATGAATAAATCAAATTTTGGTTTTGCCGGAGTTTTGTTGCTTTTTTTTGGATAGGGAAAAATGCGCGTTTTCAAAAAATTGCATTCTAGGTCCGGAGTAAAGTTCATTTTGTTCGACTCATTTTTAGGAGTCGGGGAAAATTTACTTTAGTAATTTTGGAGTTCATTTAGTTTAGTTTTCTTTTGTTTTTCTGCGCGCGAATCCAGTTAA
>NC_057803.1:40371601-40398839 GCF_018294505.1 Triticum aestivum
CGTTCGCCGGAGCCTCACCGAGGTTGTCCCGCGCCACGTCTCTTTTTCTCCCCTCGGTTCAGTTTTTCTTCTAAACCGTTCTGGTTCTTTCTTAACCGTTCCGGTTTTCTTTCGTTCTTTGTTTCGGTTTTCTTTTCCGAAACCCTAGATCGGTTTTGTTCTTCTTTCGGACCGTTTGTCTCAACGAACGTGATCACCGATTTTTCCCCGGTTAACGACACCCGTTCGTTTAATCGTTCTTCTTTTTCTTTTCGTCGGATTTATTCCGCGATCGTGATCTCAGATCCGATCTTCGTTCTAGTCTTTCTTCTCGCTCGTTTATCAGAATCAGGTGATTCAAGCGCCTGGAGTTTCGTTTCGAAACCGCCGTTCCGTCTAATCAACTTAAACAAGTTTTGCCCCAGTAAAATTTGACCTAGTTTCAACTTGCTAGAACCGAGTTGTTTTCTTCCGCCGTTTGTTTTCTGTTTCTTTGCTCGGTTCGTTCTTTCTTTGCAACCGGAGTTCTTAAGTTGAACTTTCTGGTTCGATCTCTTGTTCGAGTTTTACCTGTGCATTAGATGAGTACTTATTGTGTGCTTGTTGTTTGTCTGCGATAGATCACCCGGATTGCGCCGCCTGTTACTTCGAAACCCTACGTCTCGCGGATCATCAGCAAGGCAAGTAACACTTTGATCATACCTCTTCTACAACCCATGTTTTATTGCATTAGATCAATCCTCTCACATTGCATGATTAGGATCTAATTAAACTGTGGGATGGGAAGTAGATGAGGTAGTACCTATCACCTGTATTATTATGAAACCTTTGGGAGTTACTTCTACGTTTGCTTATTATGCCATGCTATGCTAGTAGACGTGGATTGGGTGAGTGATATCCATGACAGATGTGAGTTTATTAATCTTAATGGTTTATCTAAGGTGGCCACTTAAACACACATCTGGGTGGATTGAGGCACCTGATGTCTATCGGGACTTGCCTGTTTTATTTTGGACCGCCACCCAGGCTCAAAGGGATCATAAGATAATTCATGCTAGAAACTTCCGTGTGCAGCCACATGCTACTATGGGCTCTGGCATAGTTGACTAAGTTGTGCGAACTCTTACGGGGTGGACTAGCAGATGTAGGGGTTGTAGGTGGTACGGTCTACCCCACATGTAAGGTGCTAGCGCTTCTGAAAGACTATGTCTTGGTCATCCGTTTCTCAAACACCATGTAGTGCGAGAAAACAAACGGAGGCGATCGAGTCATGTGGGGAAAAGTGCGCAAACCTCTGCAGAGTGTACAAACTAATCATGATTAGTCGTGTCCCCGGTTATGGACAACTTGAGTATCTAGTACTTGAATATCATGTAATCTCAACATGTTACTTCTAATTAATGTTGTTGGGTTTTAACTGTTCACTTAATTGGGATCGGAATGCTGTCAACCATTCTTGATGTTCAACAACCACCATGATAGTTAAATAAATTTATTCCTTTGCAGTAGGGAAAAACTGGCTTTACGCAAAACTGTAACCATAGAGCTTTCCCACCAGCCATATATGCATATAGTATAGCTGTTTCATTCCATTACTCTCTATGTGTTACTTTGCCAGCATATTCCATGTGCTGACCCGTTTTCGGGCTGCAACTTTCATGTTGCAGACTTTTCAGACGACGAGTAAGGTGCTTTTAGGTCGTGGTTCTATACTCAGTGATGCCGTTGGAGTTGATGGACCCATTTATCTTCCGAGTCTTCCGCTGTTATCATTATTAGATGGCCTTAAGCCATAGTTATTGTAATAAGTTCTCTTTGAGACAACGATGTAATAAGTGTGTGATTGCCACTCTGCTATAAATCCTTCGATGTACTGTGTGGTGTCAGCATTACTGATCCAGGGATGACATCGGAGCACAGTAGACTTGATCCATTCGGGTCGGGTCGCCACAACCCTAGCCGCCACCGCTTCGTATGGTTTCTCACCACCGTTCCAGATCATTGCGCCGCCAAGCAAGTCTTCTCCATCCCTCCTTCCGGCGTGCACCACGAGAAGGGACTGCAGGCCTCCGGAACCCCGCCTCTCGTGATCCTGTACGGGAGAGGGCGATCAGGTTTTTGGGGAGCGCACTCGCGCGACTGCTGGCAGCGACGACTTCGCGAACGACGACTTCTTCCCCGACCTCAGAAACCTCATCCTCGACGACATGGGCGACAACGTCAACGCCGGCGGTGCTGCACCCGCTGCACCGTATGTGATCCTATCCTTCCTGTTCGAGATCGTGGTAGAATTCATGTTTCTAGTATGTGCCCTAGATGTGATATGTTCATCTGCTATGCTAGTTCGCATGATTAGTTTAATCTCTGTTGCTGTGGTCATGATTTATCTTCTGTTTATTCGGATTAAATCTCGTAGTAATTTGCTCATATTTCCAACAATCGAAAAACCTGATTATAGGCAATTTACTTCGAGTGGTTTTGCTGCGCATCTGAAGCCGCCTGCCTTTAAGGGGGCACAATATAAGAGGTGGCGCACGAGAGCAGTCTACTGGTTTCAGACCATGGGCTGCTATGATTCCACCAAGGGCAAGCCTGAGGGCGATCTTAATCCAGCACAGCTGGAAGCTTTTGAGAAGATCGATACCCTCTTTAAAGGTGCTCTTCTGAGTGTTCTTGATGACTCTATTGTGGATTCGTATATGTCGTTTGACAACGGCAAGGACATGTGGGTTGTGCTCGAGGCCAAGTTTGGTGCCTCGGACGCCGACAGCGAGTTGTACGTCATGGAGCAATTCTATGACTACAAGATGACTGATGAGCGCCAAGTTGTACAGCAGGCTCATGAGATACAGTCGCTCGTAAAAGAACTTTAGTACTTCAAGTGTGTGTTGCCGGACAAATTTGTTGCTGGAGGCATCATTGCCAAGCTTCCAACTTTGTGGAACAATTTTGCTACTTCCCTGAAACATAAGAGACAGGAGTTTTCCGTTGCGGATCTCATTGGTACTCTTGATGTTGAAGAGAAGGCGAGAGCAAAGGACACACGTGCTCGAGTTGCTGAGGGAGGTTCTAGTGCCCACATGGTACAGAAGAAGAACTCCCAGCCCAACAAGTTCAAAAACAATAAGAACAAAACTCAGGGCAGAGGCAAGTTTGATACAAAGAACAAGCCATCACATTCTACCAACTTCAAGAAGAATTCTCATAGGAAGGGGAAGGGACTTTGCCATGTCTGCGGTGATCCTAATCACTGGGCTCCGAAGTGTCCTAACCGCTTTGAGGAGCGCGAACATGAGAAGAGCAGCAAGTCCGCTAATGTTGTCATTGGTGATACTGATATGAAGGAATCAGGGTACGGTATTTTTCCTACTATACTTTCAGTATTTCAATCCCCAAATTGGTTAATTGACACTGGTGCCAATGTACATGTTTGTGCTGACACCTCCATGTTTTCTTCTTACCAGGCAACAGGGACTTCACCCGTGCTGATGGGGAACGGGTCACATGCCATCGTTCGAGGTGTTGGTATGGTCGATCTGAAGTTTACTTCGGGGAAGACTGTGCGTCTGAAGAACGTTCATCATGTGTCGTCCATCAATAAAAATCTCGTTAGCGGTTCCCGTTTATGTCGAGATGGTTTTAAGTTGGTTTTCGAATCCAATAAAGTTGTAATTTCTAAGTGTGGACAATTTGTTGGAAAAGGCTATGAGTGCGGAGGCTTGTTCCGCCTATCTTTGTCAGATATTTGCACTAAAGTTATTAATAATGTTTGCCACAATAATGATTTTGATATTTGGCATTCATGACTCTGTCATATTAACTTTGGTTGCATGATGCGGTTAGCCAATATGAATTTAATTCCAAAAATCTCTATTTTCAAAGGCTCCAAGTGCCAAGTATGTGTGCAAGCTAAGCAACCTCGCAAGTCCCATAAGACTGCAGAGGCAAGAGACTTGGCGCCACTAGAGCTTATACATTCTGATCTTTGTGAGATGAATGGCGTGTTGACAAAAGGTGGAAAGAGATACTTCATGACGTTGATTGATGACTTCACTAGATATTGTTATGTGTATCTTCTGAAATCAAAAGATGAGGCTTTGACTTTCTTTAAAAACTATAAAGCTGAGGCAGAGAACCAACTTGATCGAAAAATTAAACGGCTTAGGTCTGATCGTGGTGGAGAGTATTTTTCCAATGAATTTGATCTGTTTTGTGCGGAACATGGTATAATCCATGAGAGGACGCCTCCCTACTCACCCCAGTCAAATGGGGTAGCCGAAAGAAAGAACCGAACTCTAACTGATATGGTTAACACCATGTTAGACACTTTGGGTCTATCCAAGGAATGGTGGGGGGAGGCACTAATGACTGCGTGTCATGTCCTAAACCGAGTTTCCACAAAGCATAAGACCATGACTCCATTTGAGGAATGGGAAAGGAAAAGGTTGAAACTCTCTTACCTACGTACTTGGGGTTGTTTGGCGGAAGTCAATATACCAATTCCCAAGAAGCGCAAGCTTGGACCAAAAACCGTGGATTGTGTTCTTCTGGGCTATGCTTTTCATAGCATCGGCTATAGATTTTTGATAATAAAATCTGAGGTATCCGACATGCATGTTGGTACGATTATGGAATCAAATGATGCAACTTTCTTTGAGGACATATTTCCTATGAAGGATATGTCGAGTTCATCAAATCAGGAGATACCTACTCCATCTAGTGAGGACTTCACTGTAATTCCTGAACCCACCATTGCGATGGAACACATTGAGAATCCTGTTGAGGGTAACAATGGAACTCCTGTGAGGAGTAAGAGACAGAGGACTGCAAAGTCTTTTGGTGATGATTTCGTTGTGTACCTCATGGATGACACACCCAGGACTATTTCAGAAGCCTATGCATCTCCTGATGCTGACTACTGGAAGGAAGTTGTATGTAGCGAGATGGATTCCATCTTAGCTAACGGTACCTGGGAGATCACTGACCATCCTCATGGGTGCAAACCTGTAGGATGTAAGTGGGTGTTCAAGAAGAAGCTTAGACCTGATGGTACGATTGAAAAGTACAAGGCACGACTTGTGGCCAAGGGTTATACCCAGAAAGAAGGTGAAGACTTCTTTGATACTTACTCACTCGTGGCTAGACTGACCACAATTTGGGTGCTACTATCACTGGCTGCCTCACATGGTCTTCTCGTGCATCAAATGGACGTTAAGACGGCTTTCCTCAATGGAGAGTTGAAGGAGGAAATTTACATGGATCAGCCAGATGGTTTTGTAGTACCTGGTCAGGAAGGAAAGGTGTGCAAGTTATTAAAGTCTTTATATGGCCTTAAACAAGCTCCTAAGGAGTGGCATGAGAAGTTCGAAAGAACATTAACTGCTGCCGGCTTTGTAGTAAACGATGGTGACAAGTGCGTGTACTATCGCTATGGTGGGGCGAAGGAGTTATTCTTTGTCTGTATGTCAACGACATATTGATCTTTGGAACCAAACTTGATTTAATCAAGGAGGTTAAGGATTTCTTATCTCGCTATTTTGAGATGAAGGATCTAGGAGTAGCTGATGTTATCTTAAACATCAAGCTGTTGAGAGATGAGAATGGTGGGATCACACTGCTTCCGTCTCATTATGTGGAAAAGGTCTTGAGTCGTTTTGGGTATAGCGACTGCACGCCTTCTCCAACTCCATATGATGCTAGTGTGTTGCTTCGAAAGAATCGACGGATTGCTAGAGATCAACTAAGGTATTCTCAGATTATTGGCTCGCTTATGTATTTGGCGAGTGCCACGAGGCCTGATATCTCTTTTGCTGTGAACAAGCTGAGTCGGTTTGTGTCAAAACCGGGAGATGATCATTGGCATGCGCTTGAGAGAGTTATGCGCTATTTGAAAGGCACCGCGAGCTATGGGATTCACTACCACATGGTCGTCAGACGGTTTATTCGCCCGAGCCTTCTTGCTGGGTCTAGCCTTGGCTCTGAAAGGAAAAATATGCAAGGGTTAATATAGCATGCAAGTATAAAGCGTCAAAAGATTCAGTTAAAATACTTACCCAGCAACTATCTTAAGAGGAGGGAGTTGTGTGGCCGTCGACTCGCCAGATGATGAATGAGGCGTTCCCTGATAATTTGAATCGAATGGATTAAGAGGTTGTCGGAAATAACCTGCCTTGGGATAAGAAGTATCAGAAGTGGGTGAGACCTCAGGTCGACGTTTCCGAACCAGAGTGTTCGGTAAACCGGCCGAAGTGACTACTTGGCCGCTGTGCCGGGTTGTGCAGTGAGCTTCGTACTGCTGCTTCTTTAAAAGAAATTTTGGGTCCAAGTGAGCAAGGGGGTGACAAAAATTTATTTTCCGGATTGTTTGACGGATTTTCTGTGTTGACGGAGTGTCTGAACCGGAGGGAAGAGTAATTACCTCTGCGTCATCAGCCTGGCTGCCTTCAGCGTCATCCTGATAATAATCATTGTCAATGAGGTGTATGAAAAGCGAACCAAGAGAGTCAAGTTCTACCTCTGAGTACGGATTATCGAGGTCTTCGGCGAGGTTCAGCCCGGTGGATTCAACCGCCTTCTTCTTGGCAGGCCTCTTGACCGCCTTCGTCTTAGGTCGAGGGGTTTTCACGGTCTTTTCTTGAGGTTTCTTCTTCCAAAATGGGTCATCGTCCTATTAAAAGAATTGACAAAAGTTATAGGAGATTACACAGATTAAGTACAAGCAGGAGTGGGGCAATGCTTACAGCTGGCGGTTTATTCAAAGTGTAGTAGGGGCTTAACCCGGTCTTGCAACAGAAAGCCTCCGATTCATTCAGTATCTTCTTCACAGATTCAGTAACTTTAGCTTCTGTCAGCTCAATATCAATATGACGTTGAGGGTCTTTTGAGTCACCAGTATACTCGCACATTAAACCAGGGCGACGGCTTAAAGGCAATATACTCCATGAAATCCAGCAGCGAACAAAATCAACTCATGTTAGACCATTGGCCATAAAGGCTTTGAGCTTGGAGAGTTGTGGAGCATATGTAGCCCGTTCTTTGGTAGTCAACCGTTGCGGAAATGGATGTGTGTTGGTAAGCCGGTGAGGATGGTAACCCGGCAGAGGACTCTCATCATCAGGGGAGTTCGATATTGGGCCCGTCTACAAACTCAGTACGGCGGTTCAAAAAGAAAAAGTCCCGGAATAGCTCAACAGTTGGCTCCTCTTGCAGGTATGCTTCACAAAATACTTGAAAGTCGCAAACATTGGACACAGAGTTTGGTCCAATGTCTTGAGGATGGATCTGGAAATTGGCAAGCACATCACAGAAAAACTTGGACCCGGGCGGTTTAAAGCCACGACTCATGTGATCAACAAACACTATTACTTCGCCATCTCTGGGGGTAGGAGGGTTTTCTGGACCGGGAACTCGCCACTGGATTTCACTTCGCTTCGGTAAAGCGCCAGTTCTGACGCATCCATCCAGTTGCTCTTCAGTAACCCGGGAAGGGACCCAGTTACAGGCATAAAATTGTTTGGCCATTGCAAGCGAAGAGCTGGAAAAGATTAATGCCGGTTTACGATTCATGATTGATAAAGCATAAAGCGGAAAAGGTTAAGAAAAAGGCATTCAAGCATGCAAAATTGTTAAACCGGAGGCTGATGCTGTTATAAATGGTAAAGCGACGGGTGGTTTACAAGGGGACTAATGGCATATGACGGATTATTTTCTAAAAGGATAAACCGCCTACGCAGATGAGGAAGGTACAGATCTGAGGCAAAAAAACAACTAAGTGAGGAAAAACAGGTTCCACAAGTTCACATTAGCATTTTGGATCTACCATAGGTCAGGAAAAGAAAAAGATTTAGACCTAAAAAGTTGGTTCTGGAGCAGTTCGCAAAAGTCCAGATCGGTTTTATACATAGAAGGCATGGTTTGATAGCCAAGATAAAAGACTGCTATAGCTACCGCACGGAACGCATCAAAGTTGAGGTCTGCTATGTATGAACTGACGAAGAACAAGAGAAGAACACCATGAACCTGTGTGAACCCTAAGTGGATCTATAAAGGAAAGAGGAAAAGACTTACCGAAGTTGTTAAAGCAGCGGAGGTGCGCCGCATTTTTCTGGTGCGATCAGGTTGATGCAGCGGCCGACGGCGAGGCAGAGGCGAAGCTCGACGACGGCAGGGGCGCTTGGGTGCAGAGGCGTCGCGAGGTGGAAGAAGAGATAAAGAAGCAACAGGAGGAAAAAGAAAGGGATCCTCAGCCCTATTTATAAGGCAAAGAGATAAGCAACAGGCACGGGAATCGAGGAGCCAAAAAATGGATATATAACAAGGTTGTCGCCTCGATTGTTGGATGCTCATTAATAAAGGGTATCTTCGGCTTTAATGAACAGGTGACATCATGGCGGTTTACTACAAATCTGGAGGATGACGTCACAGCGGTTTACAAGATCTATGCGAAGGTGCAAAAGGAGGAATTTTTCTAAGTGTTGAAGATTGGCATGAACAAGTTCAAATCAATCTGGGGCCTAATATTGGAGATATTACTATTAAGTATAAACCGGCCATGAGGGGCCGGGTTATGTTCACAAGGAGTTAATCATGTTTGAAGTCCATGAAGATAAAAGGGATGGCGCTTTACGGAGGAGATCTAGCCCAGGGCCCAAAGGCGATTAGGGCCCGTAGATGTAAACCGCCATATGATATGTATCTTATGTTGTAAAGCAAGGAAAGGTAGAAACTGAGCCGGGCACGTTTATGAACCGGCCTCGGGATTTTGTAAACCGTCGGGCGTCAACCTGTGTATATAAAGGGACGACCCGGCGGCGGTTTAGGGACAACGGACAACCACTCGAAAGCCAGGCAAAGCGGATTCGCTCCCTGGTCATCGAAACCCTAGCAATTCCATCACAACTGGATTAGGCTTTCACCTTCACCGTAAGGGGCCGAACCAGTATAAACTCTTGCGTCCCTTGTCCGCTTTAACCCCTTTAAGCTAACCCGTAGCGATGGCACCACGACTAAGTCCTTTCACGAGGACATCTGCCGTGACAAAACCACGACATAGTGTCTCCAACAAATGTGTCAGTGATGATCAAAGGGGGTTGACCGAACGGAAACATGTTGTGAGGGCATTTTCGTAGGGCCACTTGACGGCGAAGGGGCAAAAGTGAGGAGTTCAAAAAGATAGGGATAATCTAGTGGTACCCAACAAAGGGAAAAAAATATTGGGATTTCGATTCATAAATCTTGGTTAGTTAACTATAAAATCAAACATGTTCACATTGTAATATTTCAACCGTCTATGTATGTCGAGTCGTTTGACATGTACCAGTTTCCACAAGCACAAAGTTTCTCCTTTCACTTTCAAATTATACTCTATATGCATGGTGAGAATTTATGGCAATAATATACGGTATGTGTTATCATTTGGTATCTTCTCAAAATATAAATGGATTAGTGTCAGTTTATGAATCTTACCTCCCAAGATACCAAATGATAAACGGAGCACACGGGCCTCCAGTATTTCAAAGAAATTCAGCATCTTCCCTCAGCAATTTCAGGAATTATATTTTCAGAGAGATGGCTAGGGCAGAATACATAGCTCCCAGCTTACATGCAGCTGCTGCTACAATCAGTGACAGAATAGAGCTAACCTCATTAATATTGGTACTACTGGACATGAATAGGTTCAAGAAAACAAAAAAATGGTCCTAGATTACAATCCATAAATAGCACTTGACAGAGAGAAGAACTGCCTCTGCATTGTTTGACAGCATAAAGAGGTGCGACACTCAAAAGCCAAACAAATACGGTACCGACTACATGGTTAAAGCAGGGAGCTTTGAGTAGGATGCCACATAATGGTAGTATTCGTCTTCCAAACTGCGGCAGCGGTGGTTATCTGGTTGAATCACGTTAAGTTCACCGGTTCTTATATTGTACAAATGAAGCTTATCTGCCCGTTCATCAAATAGGACAAGACCATCGTTCTCCAGGTCAAGAGCGATGACCTCATAGTCACATTTCCAGGAATGTGAGTCATACTGACAAAGGTTGTCCCTTCCGAATGCATGGCTCATACTGAGGCGGTACTTGAGGCTCCACTCATAAGGCTCATCAACATCAAGACCCCAAACAAGAATTGTACGAGCATCCTCCTCTGGCAATGCGTAATGCAAGGCCCCCGAAGATTGGCCGAAGCAACATTGGCCAAACCTAGCAATAAAACCAACATCTTCATGCGGCAACTCAATAGTCCGAAGAGAGGGTAGAATGCCAGAACTAGTTTCCTCCAAGCTCTTCAGTACCATAATCTCATGCAAATCTGTCCGCACATACAGTGCTCCATCAATAAACAGGTGTGGTTGAGAAACCATTGTCTCAGAGAGCCATGATGCATCATCCAGAAACCAAGAGGAAAGATCAAACGAGAACACCTGAAGTTTGACAGGGCCAAATCCCAAACGAAGGGTACTCAGCCGCTGAAAGTTGAAGACGTAGAAGTTTGCCGACCATGATGTGCTGAAGGCCAGAATACTCATATTGTAAAAAGGGTCATAATGGCTAAGAGGAGTGTCAGGGAGTATCTTCCACTCTCGTGTTGCCGGATTGCACACGATAAAGCGGCAAATACCTTGAGGAGTATAGTTGTTCTTGTACTTACAAAGGACTAGGCCATTGCAAGAGTCCATCAGCTCTAATTGCTCATACTGTGGTAGGAAACTAAGAGCTTCATCAAAATCCTTATCATTGTGGGGCAGGCTAGCGAGCTTAATAGCAGAGTGATAACGTCGTTGGTAGAGAAGACCTGTTGTAATTTTCAGAAGCTTCTTGCAGTATTGCGGATCAGAGGATAAGGCAAGCCAGGCCTTGCAAACACATTTGAAGCGGCAAAAAGACTTGAAAGGCAGCCAGGAGAGGATCTCCACCACCAGATCATCAGTTAGCTTAGCAGCAAGAAAACCATTCCCAGGGTCCATCTCTTTATGGTAGTTTACTGAAAGGAAAAACTGATAATGTCAGGATAGGCAAGGAAGCAGTTTTTTAATCATGGAGACCAAGATACTGTAACATAATTCAATCATCTGAAACTATGTTTTACTAGGGACAAAGCAGTTGCTACATAAGCGAACCATTTTAATCTATTTCAAGTTCAGCTTTTGGAACAAGGTAATCATAAAAGATTAGTAGTATATACAGAAATAGAAAGAATTAAATGATGGATATCGCCAATTTGTTTTCAAGTTTGATTCAGTACTACAAGCAAAACTGAACAAACAGTGTATACATATGCTGGATTAGACCAAGAATTTGGTTAAAACAAAAGCTCTTTGTAAAGGATCCTTGCAAGCAACCTATCTTCATACCTAGCAGAGTTCGAGCCATTTGGTGTTCTTGCAGATTTTCATGCATTTTAATAATCAATCTGTTCTGACTTGCTTGTTTCAAGAGCTCTGCAGGCGCATGTATACACTCACTCCAAATACGAAAATCACAAAGCAAGGAAATCAAGAATTAATTAACTCAATGTGTACCTGATTAATCATGGATCAATTAACAATGTGCAGGGTTAGATGTATAGAGAAACATCACGGGTCATGAAGAATTGGATGGAAGCACGCAAGGCTAATCGAATATCTTACTCTAAAGTGCAGCTATTAGTTAGGGTTTGGATGGATAAAAATGACCTGTGCAGTGTTAGTTGACACGGGGAAGACGGCATCAGAGCAGCACACCGGTCAAGAGAATCTGCTCGGACCGCCGAGGCCGGAGGAGAAGCAGAAGCCTACCTACCACCGGCCTCCCTCTGAGGCTCTGACCTCTGCAAAAGTTATCTAAGTAGGAACGGTGCTCTGCTCAGATCCAATTCATGGCTGACAAATAGTACTAACAAGGGATTGTGTTCTCACGGTTCACCTTGCTGTACCAGATCCAGAGCAGAAGGCCAACCAGCCGCCGCCGCGAGATTTCAGCGAGCGGAGAAGCACGCTCCTCTCCCGCCGGTGTAAGGCTGGTCATAGTGGGAGTAACATAGGTAGTAACATAGATGCCACATAAGCAAAAATGATGATGTGGCAAGTAGTTAATGAGGAGAGAGGCAAATAGAGTAACATAATATGTTACCATCACATAGCGGTTTCCAATGCATAATGAGTCTACAAAGTAATAAATGAAGGCAACTATGTTACCACACCTATGACACTACCCACTATGAAGGTAGTAACATAGACTAGTAACATATGTATGTTACTAGTCTAAATTACTCCCCACTATGACCAGCCTAACGTGAGGGCGGGGAGTGAGGGATTGAGGTTCTTTTTCTCCCCAATGCAAGCTATTACTACTTAGCCTCATCAAAAATACTTCCTCGGTTCCTAAATATTTGTCTTTTTAGAGATTTCAAATGGACTACCACATACGGATGTATATAGACATATTTTAGAGTGTAGATTCACTCATTTTGCTTCGTATAGTCACTTGTTGAAATCTCTAGAAAGACAAATATTTAGAAACGGAGGGAGTAGAAAATAAAGATTCTACTACACATGCATCTCTACTTTTCACTCTTACTTTTTTAGCTTTTTATATCGAACCACATTTTTTCTCTTCAATCACCCGTCTCCTGCAGAGGATCCCGCTTCCTCATTCGAACCTACTTTTCTGGCATCCGATCCTACATGGCATACGAGGCATCACCCTGAGGCTATGCATTGGCCATTCCCTCAGAAGCGAGGACTCGTGTGTGTGTGTGTGAGAGAGAGAGAGAGAGGGAGAGTTCACATGCTACCATAATCAAAGCATCAAAATGCCTCTCAAATCCCACAAGTTGGCCTCAAATTGGGGGAGCTCTTGAAAGTTCGGACATCGCCATGTCGGTCTTTGACAGCTCGGACCCAATCAAAAACTATTTCCAGTCGTTTAACTGTAGAACCCTCCGCATATTTACATTGGGTGCAGCCGCCTAACCGCATTCATGTCACCGCGAGGACTGAGAAGCCTACTTCAGTTGCCTACATTCACATCTTCGTTGCTCCGCTCGTCACATTTATCCGCGTTCATCGTCCGACATCGCAATAGTTAGCTCTGCGATTTCATGTTTCAGTCGATGGTGCAGGTCCATGCCACACAGTGACACAGCTTCATGGAGTGCAACTTGGGCCACCGCCCATGAAAAAAATCCCTCACTACCACTTGGTATTTGGGCCATAAGTACAGGAAAACAAGGCCAAACTTCATAATTTCGTCCTGCCCCTCAACCCATTGCCCCTCCAGAAATGTGGCCCAAGCTCCGCCACTAATGGCACGGATGCCCGACGCCAAGATCGAATTGAGGCAGCACAATCTTCGAGCTCCCTGGGGACAAACTCGATGGAGGGGAAGGAGGGCGACCCAATGGCCATGATGGAGGTCGCGGAGGAGGAGGCGATTGTTGTCCACGACGTGCTAGTGTTCGTTTTCTGGTTGTTTCAGACGGAGCAATAGTATAACATGACAGCCACACTGATTGGTGGAGGCTCATCTAGAGGCGGAGCATGCGTGCAATGTTATCGTCAGGCCATCTATGAGGTGGACCCTGGTATTGTCGACGTGAACTGAGCGGTGCTCGTGTCCATGTATAGAGCGCACATGGTCTACTACAAACGTTGGTAGCTCTGTGCCAATGCACCCAACTTTTTGAGGAGCTGGTGGCCTAGGACGGCGAGGCACCGAAGTAACATGTCGACGATGCCAACAAGGCAACATCAGTAGCTCCCTCTCGTTCGCGCCGACCCCCAACGACGATGAGGCCGAATCGTCGACCCTGGGGTCATTGACCTCAACTCGGATGGTGACGAGAAGTTGATTAGGCTTTTTTTCTCCTTTTTAGGATTTTTTGTTGCGTAAATAGTAATCCAGAAACAAATGAAACCTCTGACATCCACGGTATTTTGAGGGACACGGTTGGATGACCACCGTGGCCCAGTCATCCAGCGACACATCTAGATGTTTCCATGAACATTTGATAATGTTTGTTTGATGACCCGTGTTTAGTATGCCCTTAGCCATCAAACCAAAGACCAAAGTAAATAAATGACCCCTGTTCAGTATGCCCTTAGCTTATGGTCGTGACATCGTGGTAGGTTCGGCGATGACCTTCGTCCTGGCGGTCTTGGTCTTGTAGCACGGAAATGGAAATATTTGGTTGATTCCTCGGGACTCCGCGCCCGCGCTTGCCTCTTTAGCACCAAAGAGAAATCATGTTGTACTGCGCCCACTGGTGCCCGCCTGGCCTTGGTCGTCATGACTTGCGTCATCTGAACCTCACGAGGATGGGGCTTGCATAGGAATCTCCGCTCCTCAGGAGCCAGCCTAGGGAGGCCACTTCTTCTGGAGGTCTTGGCGTCGTCCGCCTCACGAGGCTTGGCCCCTCGCGAGGGTCTTGGGTTGTTGATGCCGAGGATGGGTCGTACCAGGCCATCGATGAAGCCACGCCGTGGGCCGCAGGCAGGCAAGTCTGGGTACCCCGGTTTCCAGAACGCCGACAACGACTGACATTAGACGGTGGGCATCAAATCGACCTCCCGACCGGCGACAAAGCTCGTCGGTCGCCTACAAAGATCGTTGGTCTTGTCATCATAACAATGCCACAAAGCTTCTTGGCAAGTGTTCTACGTCATCTTCGTCGTCCACCGGTTTCGTTTTGGAACAAACTAAGCAACTTCTGTGTTTTTTCGGCATGGGATCAAGGCAATAGTGGCTGAGGTATGGGGCAAAGGTAGTTGGATGTCAATGGGCCGGCGACGGAGGCTGTGGGTGGACGCCGAAGGCAACACCAATGAAGATTCGGTGCGAGCGGGGGAAGGGCCGGCGCTAGGGGAGGGGTTTGCCAAAATTTATCATGATAAGTGGCGCCGCTTGAGTATATTCGAGGGACAGAGAAGCCGGGGCTTCAAAAATTTACTCCTCTAAGGCCGATAAGGGATTGGCTAGGTCCGATTCAACCCCTCAAAAGTGGATTTTTAGTCCTCTAACCACTTTTAATCATCGGTTAGAGATGCTCTTACATGAACACCAACGGTTGACACAAACGCTGCAAGGTGTAACAACATCACATCTCCCACTCAATAGCCCCCTCTACCACGAACACCACATACGGCCTGCACCAACTAAGAATATACGGACAAGTTTAACACAACCATAATCAACAACACAGCCATATTAAATGTCAGACCAGCCCAGGTGAAACACACACTGAGTCAGCGTTATAAACTGCAACAAAATAAAAATATAAGTTAACTCATGATTAAAGAATGGCGCACCAAGTCGCACCTCACACTCTAGTTAGTTTGCAAGTTCATGATTTTGCCTGACGGACAGTATACCATCAACCTTCCATTGTCAGTTTGTCACAGGAAAGTTCTTATCAACAACAACATATACAGATGAGGGTACATAACTCGCTGGGAAAAACAGCACCAGTAATCCAATATATTGAAAAATTAAATTGAATAGTAGTGCATGTCTGGGAAAATAACTGTTGAAGAAGACCATACAAAATTAATTTTCCGCAAGTAATATGTCTATTGGGTTTCAGTAAGTACAATTGTCTACCAAATAGCACGACAACATTATATAACAATATCTAAGAAATCTAGACGCACAATTTGCAGGAGTCCCGGCTATTTATTTATTTATTTGAGGTGCTTGACTGCACATCAAAAGGTTTGACATCTGCTCCTGGTTGCAGCACCTTGACAAAAAAAAACTCTCTTTCAAAGAAAAAATATGGCAAGAGAGCAACAGGGCTGGTTTATTAGCAACAGGAGGCACCCGTGGATAATCAGGAGCTAGAGATGCCAGCTACAAACCAGTTTATGGCTTTTTATGGGTGGTAAAACTTCTCAAAGATGCAACTCTGCAGAATTATCAAAAGCCTATTAGCACCTGTGAAATTTGAACTTCAGATTATAAATTCAGCCACAGACCAAACAGGATCGCCGAGCCTCTAACTCTGTTGTTTAGGTATTATTACAGTTCAAGCAGATCCCGGTACAACTATTCCAGCCTCTTCTACAGCACTTGAGAACAAATCTCTATTTGTATCTGGAACCAATTATCACAGGTTCAATAAAATAACCAAAGGGAAGCCTTCTCAAGTCTCAAGTAAGGCCCCATAGGCGATAGCACAATCACCAGTCGGCACTCCCAGTTGCATTTCTGTTGGTAGCTGCACCTGACCTGCATGACCACTAGTGCAGCATGACCCTAGTTTGAAGTTCAGGGCATACCATTAAGCACAAGTCAACTGGTCACTGTGAGAACTGATATCTTGAGATACATCATGCGCGCACACACCGTCCAGTGCATATCCAATGGCAAAGCCACTGAGTTACAGATGTAGCGTGGTGAATTGCTCCACGATCATTCTTCATTTGTTTCAATGCGGATTACCAGAAACAGTCTGCCATGGTTCGCACCTTCCCATATGTGCATGGTCACTCCTGTCCACATGCAGTTTATGCTGATCTGGTGGGGCTTTTCTAACCCCAATCACGAGCCCATGCAAATTTCTCACCATATTGTCTTGAATACAAACACAACTGGAAAGGAAGTACAAGAAACAGTAAGGTGTGAGTATACAACATTGAATAATAAGTGGCGACCCTAAGAAAATTATGATTGGATCAAGTCATCACTTATCACAATATCAAATGCAAGTTTTCTACTCAAAATTCACCTGAAACTCCGTTGAACGTAAAATCAACCTTAAAAGACAGTAAACATTAAACTGGTATTGTGATGTGTGGTGGAATGTGGAATAGAAGACCAACTTAGGGCGCAATGGATAAGTTACAGAATAATTATGATTATGGACAGTATACCTAATATATACATTTAGGCTGCAACTGACATTTCTAGCCTTTATTTCTAGTTGCTTGAGCAAGGAATAGAACAAAACAAAGAACATATAAAATGAGCGAACTTACATATTATGAGAACAGCAAGTGCAAACAGAATCAATTGAGCAGGCCGCCCATATCGAATTTGATATTGTGATCTCTGAAGTTTCTTACGCAGTGCTCCAAGCCAACCATAGAGTTTCTTATTGTATGTAACCCCATCGCAAGTATTTAAGTAACCGATGCTTCTTTCAGAGTATCCATCTAAGCCCTACAACAAAGAATGGCAATATAAGGATATAAAACTAAGCTTCAAACTGAATCGTATTGAACAATGGATGTTAGCACCATTCAAGTAAGATCTCAATACCTGACCCAACTGAGGATTTGTGAGAGGGATTGCCGCTTCAAGATCCTGTTTGTCTGCATGTGCCCACCTCACAGCTCCTTTTTTGTACTTAATTGCAGGCTTAGGTTTCAAGGCACTTGGCAATCCGCACGCTTTAACAATATTCAGCAAAGGTGCTCTGTGTGGGCCAAGAGATGATTGTTCAGCAGCACCCTCCCGTTCATTTGGAAATGACATAGGCGACGATCCAATATCAGCACTGGCACTGACTGACCTCCTGTGCCCACGATGTGCATCTTCTTTTGCTCTCGCTGAACTCAAGTCTGCAGAGCCAGATGAATCATTGGAGCTGTCAGCTGAGATATTTTTCCTCACCCTTGTGGGGTTGCTGCCCACCTGAATATCGCCAGCAGACGGGATTGTAACAACTTTATCCTGATGTTGAGGAGGGGTTGCAGATAGGAAAGCCGCGAGGTCGTCCCGCTCGCTCTCATCCAAATGAATCCAGCTCAGTGTGCCCCTCCCCTCCGCGACATTGGATGCATTCAGGTTGTTCTCAACTTCTAATATGCGATAGCCAATCGCCGCAACAAAGTTACTATGCAGTGCTCTCGTATCCTTTCCTGCCGAGACAACCTCGTCGTTTGATCTAATTGCTCGCTCCAATTCATCAAGCTAAAAGCACAAATAAACAAGCAGTTAGGTTCTGAGTTGAAGGCACCTGTACCAACTTCTTCAGTATTTCGGGGCAATTTTTCATGACTCGATACATCCTAATCACACCCACATCTACATAAATGCAGTCTTAAGCAGTATTTCAGCACAATGACTTGTAAGCAGAAGAAAGGAAAGAAAACGCCGATCCAGGCGAGCGGATCAATCCACAGCTGCGACACGAACGGTAAGGTAAGGGGAGAGTAGCAGCGAGGAGCCAAATTCACCTGCCACTTGGCGGTGCCGAGCGCGGTGTGCAGCTCGCGGCGCAGCTCGACGGCGCCGACCTCCCCGCCGAGGGCCGAATCGCCGCCGCTCCTCTCCTGCACCCATATCTTGTACACCGATTCCATCCTGCGAGGTCGCGAACAGGAAAAAAACAAAAACGAGATCCATAAGAACCGGAACCGAAGAAGAAGAAGAAGAAAGAAAGGCGAAACGGCAGCGCGCGCACCGATCGGCAGACTCCTGGACCTCCTCGGCGGCGAGGAAGAAGGGGTCCTTCTCCCAGCGGTCGAACGACGTCGCCATGGCGGGGTCGAGGGCGGGACGGGAAACCTCCTCCCTGGCTGGCGAGAGAAGAGAAGAGAAGAAAACCTTTGCGGTTGCGGAGGGTGGGAAAGAGAAGGGCGAGCGGCCTCCCTGTGCTCTCCTCTGCCTTGGGTTTGTTTGTTGCTTTGCTTTGGGTTGCCGCTATTTCGCGGTGGGGGCAGCCTGGCCCGGCGGGCTGGCGGCTATTTATTGATTATATTAACTCGGGGGAAACGGCGCTCGTACGGAACGGAACAGGATGTTCCTCTCCTCTGTTGAAAGTTGAAACCCAGCGAAGCACGCCAGGTAGGGGAGGTGTTCACATCTGAACATCCAACATTATTTTTATTTATCACCAAAAAAATTATTTATCGCCCCTCAGAAAAGAAAAAGAAAAACTTTGCTGGCAGCTGAGCTACACGCTGTGCTGTGCCCCTCTCTGTCAAGCAGGTGCTGATCTGGATGGCTGGCTGGCTCCGGGCTCGCCGACGGCGACCTCAAGAAGGCGTGCGGGTGCGGCTGCTCGCCCAATGGCGCTGCTTAGTGCGTTCCGCGTCCTCTGCTGCTTATCTCTTGCTCCAGCTTTCTGGTACTACTGGTCATTATGCGTTCAGATATTCTTATCGCGAACTGCAGCTCCAGTCATCCGCTCCTGATGCGCGTGACGGTTTACACACCCGTGGATGCCAAAATCTGGTTATAACGACTAAAGGTTAGGTAGATGTTCTGGTACCGGACAACACGGCAGACGCCACTGATGAATGATACCCTGACAGGCTGACACTACCAGCACGGCACACAGCAAGATCAAATATCCACATCGCATTATACATATATATATACATCAACTGTAATAAATGATCAAAAAGAAGCAGGCGGAAATCTGAACCACTTTTTACCTTTTCCTCGTTATTAAAAGCATAGAGCATCTGAAACAGTTCTTGGGACAGCACCATCCCAACAACAGGAAGACCCCACAAAACTGGGACCTGATTTCTCTTCCTCTACATTGTCTGGCCACCTCGCCGTATTGCCCTCATAGTAGCATCTCTGTTAACCACCATGGATTGAAAAAAAGAACTGTTCATGACTTGCAGGGCCACCCAGATCAAATTGTCTACCCTAGCAAGTTCAAGGAAGATGATGGTCTAAGATCACATCCGCCACTAACAAGAATCTCCCACGTTTACATGATATTATCAGATTATTATGTCTCAAACAAACAAAAAATGAAACTGTAACTACTGACAAAAGGTAGGTCTAATAGCAGCACAGAGTTCTTGCCATACATCTCAAACAGTTCAACAGGAACACTGCAACAGCCTCTCTCGGAACTTTGATTCACATCTTCAGTTCCGTCGTCCATGTCCCCTGGACACTTGGCCGTTTCGTAACGTGTCTGGTTCTCAGCTTCACCACTTTCCTGCCCAGAGAACACCTTAGCCTACTAGCTTGCAACATGATGTCCTCGGGTGCTAGATTTCTGACACAAACCACTCTCTCGTTATGGTTTTCTGCACAAGAATAATGTTGCATAAATATTAAATAATAATCACAAAGCAAGCACATGTAGCCATGAGTTCATCAAAACTAACATGGATGGTCTTTTGATATGAATCATGTCTCACTGACATGTGAGTGGGCCCTGTCAGTGAGTTAGGGAGTGGTAATTCCTGACATGCAGCTTTGAAACTTGACATGAGTAAGGCATATGACCGGGTGGAGTGGGCTTTCATGGAGAAAATTATGATCCAGCTGGGTTTTGCACCGGAGTTTGTGGCCCTGATCTGCAAGTGCATGAGTACGGTTCGGTACCGTTTCAAAATCAATGAGGGCTGTACTGATACGGTGGTTCCCGGCCGCGGTTTACGGCAGGGCGACCCCGCCTCCCCGTACCTATTCCTATTATGTGCAGAAGGGCTATCTTCACTGATCAACCGCGCGGAGGAGATGGGACGCATTCGGGGTATACGGATCGCACCTACTGCCCCGTCGATAACTCACCTCCTTTTTGCGGACGATTCGCTGCTGCTTCTGGAGGCCATGGAAGAGAGTATGACCACTGTCGACGAGATTTTGGAGGTTTATGAAAGGGGGTCAGGCCAAACAATCAATAGGGACAAGTCTGCGATACATTTCAGCAAGAACACACCAGGACAAAAGAAACAAGCATTGCTCCATGTTCTGGGTCTTAGAGGTGAAGGATCCATAGGAAAATACCTGGGCCTTCCTAGCTATGTGGGCAGATCACGCCAGATTTGTTTTGAATACATCCGAGACAGAATTTGGGAGCTGCTCCAAGGTTACAAGATCAAGTTGCTGTCGAAGAAGGGAAAGGAGATCCTGATTAAAACGGTGGCCCAAGCGATTCCCACCTATGCAATGGCTTGTTTTGACTTGATGAAGGGGCTATGCGATGGCATCTGCTCTATGATATGCCGCTTCTGGTGGGCAAATCAGGATGATGATCAAAGGCACCACTGGGTGGGTTGGGAGAGAATGACCTTGCCAAAAGAGCAAGGTGGTCTTGGATTTAGGGATCTTCACGCGTTCAATATCGCCATGCTAGCTCGTCAAGTCTGGCGCCTTCTGCAAGCGCCTGACTCCCTCTGCGTCCGTGTCTTGCGCGCCAAGTACTACCCTAGTGGAGATCTCCTATCGGCTGTGCCAACACCGGGAATTAGCTATGTTTGGCGTAGTATCTTGCAAGGGGTCCAAGTGGTCAAGGAGGGAATGGTGTGGAGAGTGGGGGACGGGCAGCAGATACACATTTGGCATGATCCGTGGCTGCCGGCGGGGCCTGTACGTTTCCCGCGTTCCTTTCGGGGGGCTACCCTGCTGACAAAAGTCTCCGAACTCATTGACCCGGAGTCTCACACATGGGATGAGCAGCTTGTGCAACAAACTTTCAGCGCGATGGATGCAGAAATAATCCTAAAGATCCCTATCTTTGAGCACCATGAGGACTTTGTGACCTGGCAATTTGACAACAAGGGGCTGTTCTCGGTAAGATCGGCATACAGGGTGTATACTGACATGCTCCAGAGACAACGACCGCGCCCGCGTGGGGAAAGCTCAGCTGGGGGAGAGGAGGACAGAAGAATGTGGCAACAGCTCTGGAAGATACGATGCCCCGGCAAGATCCATCACTTTATGTGGAGACTGGCCCATAACAGTCATCCTCTTCTGCGGAATGTGGAGCGAATTGGCGTGCAACTGGAGACGGACTGTGTGGTATGCCACCGGCTACAGGAGGACGGAGGCCACCTGTTCCTTCGCTGCAAGGAAGTGAAGAAGATGTGGAAGGCGTGCGGGTTAGAACAGACACGTCAGATGCTATTACCATGCCAATCACCACGCCAACTCCTGAAACTTATTGTTTCCTTGCCGGAGGACGAGAAACTACATACTATCTGCCTGTTGTGGATGTGGTGGACGGAGCGAAACAAGGCAAACCACAACGACCAGAGGGCTACGATCCAGGAATTCGCCTTCACGTTGTCAAAGCACATTGCGGAATGGCGCCTATATTGTGGAGAGCAGGGTCAGAGCAATCCTAAACCAAAACCCAGCTGGACCCGCCCGACCACCGACGTAGTCAAGATCAATTTGGATGGATCTTTTGATCCGGGGACTGGACTCGCGGGTTGGGGATGCATCGCTCGGGATCACACTGGAGAGGTGATCCTAGCAGCGGCAGGAAGCCTTTCACATATGGGCGAGGCCCTACATGCGGAGGCATGTGCCCTGCTTCATGCAATTAAGCTAGATGAAAGTCAGGGCATCTCCAGCCGTTGGCCCCCCAGGAGGGGCAAAAAATCGCCCCCTGGGGGCGCACCGGCGCTAAACCGCGCACTGGGGGCGTGATGCCCCCCAGTCGCGGCCCCCCACGGGTTTTTAAAATGTTTAAATTCGGCGCAAACACAACGCAAACACGTTCGAGTTCGTTCAAATTTAAACATATTTTACAAAAAAAGGAAAAACTACCGCGGGCTACCCCCGCCGTCTCCCTCGCCGCCCGCCCACGCGGTTCTACATGCCGAGGAGGCTGTAGAACCGCGTGTAGTCACCGCCGCCGCCGTCGTCGTCGTCGTCGTCGTCGCCCCCGCCGACGCCTCCGCCGTCCCTGCTGCATCCCTCCCCCGGTTGGCGCGGCGGGTTGGACGGTCCGGGGGCGTCGTCGTCGTCGTCGCTGTCGAGGACCACGACGCCGTGCTCGTCCTCGCGCCCACGCTTGCGGGCGGCGATCTCCTCCAGGGCCCGGCGCTGCCGGACCATCTCGTCGCGGAGGTAGTCGTCCCGCGCCCACCGCAGGGCGTCCTCGTCGAAGAAGCCACGCTGGGCTATCTCCTCGTACTCCGCGGGGAGGCCGGGCTCCGGCTTGGGCTCGACGAGGACGAAGCGGCCGATGGGGGAGGCGTTGTCGCCGATGCGGACGCCGGAGCTGCGGGTGCGCGCGCTGACAGGCGTGCCCTGGGGCTCCGGCTTGACGGGGCGGAGGTGGAGGCAGGGGGAGCCGCCGGACGAGGAGGAGGACCCCCCGGTCTCCATGCGCCTCGGGGTCCAGGAGCTTCCCCGGCGGTGTGGGAAGGACGGGGGAGCGGGGTACTCGAGGCGCGGCGTGTTGCCGCCCTCGATGTACTCGAGGACGGCCTCCAACGTGCGCCCGGGCACGCCCCACCACCGACGCCGGCCGACGGCGTTGAGCCTGCCGGAGGGCTCGACGCCGTTGGTGGCCTCGAGCTGCTCGGCGTGACGGCGGCGGAAATAAGGCTCCCAGAGCGGGCTGTCGGAGACATACCGTGGCCCCTCCCTCGCCGCACGCGGCAGGGACGAGCGGATGCGTGCGATCTCCGCACGCCGCGCCGCGCCGGTGGGTACCGGGGGCACCGGCACGCCGCCGGCGCTGATCCTCCACGCCCCGGGCACCCGCATGTCCGGCGGGACCGGGTACTCGGCCTCGAAAAGGAGGCGAGCCTCGTTCTCATGAAGATGGCGGCGGCCGAAGCCGTTCGCCGCCGCGTCGTCGCCTGGAAAGCGCTCGGCCATGGGTGTGATGAACTAGAGACGGCGAGAGAGAGGAGAGGGAGGAACGACGACGGCGAGAGAGTGCGAGTCGCCGAGTGCGCTGGGGCGCGTCTTATATAGGCCGAGGCGCCGCCCATGCGCGAGCCGCCGTGATACGCGTGGCGGGCGAGGGAGAGCGAGGGACGCGCGTCATCCGGTCTTCACTGCGCCGCCCGTGAGGCATCAATGGCGCAGGCTGACCGGTGCGGCAGCTTTGGCATTGATTCGCCGCGGGAAACGAGGCGATGAGGACGACGAAGGGGCGAGAAGAGAGCCGTGTCCCTGACGCGGCGGGCCCGCGGCTGTTTCGCGCCAAAACAGTTCGCCCCGGTGCCCCCGGGCGCCCCCCAGCGCGCCGGGTTCGGCCTGGGTCCGCCGGCGCTGTTTTCGGCCCAAGCCGGCGAAAATCGGGCTCCTGGGGGCGCGACTGGGCCGATTTTTCGGCGCCGGCGCAAAAAAAACGCCTGGGGAGGCCTTCCTGGGGGCGCGGCTGGAGATGCCCTCAGGGTATGGGACGTGTCATTTTTGAGACGGACTGCATCGGGATCCAGCAAGCTGCAACGACGAATGCTCTCGACCGATCTAACCTGGGCACCCTGTTCCGTGAGATCAAATACCTTCTCCAGATTGGTTTTATTGATTGGAATGTTTCTTACTGTCCTCGTGTGTGTAATGCTCCTGCCCATGAGCTTGCGGCTATTGGGAGGCGGAATGTCAATGCCGACTATCAAGTGTGGTCGGTAGACCTCCCTAGAGTTGTATCCGATGCAGTGACCGCCGATTTGGCTGGTCCACGGTGATTTATGGAATGCACGGTGTTCCATTTCAAAAAAAAAAATTGGGTGGGCATTTTATGAAAAATATCCTAATAAGTAATCTCCTCCTACAACAGAGGAACAGAATCTATATGGTTGTTTGGCCTGCGTAATGCCGTAACTCCTACAACCATGGAATGTTTTTGGCCTGCATAATGCCGTAACTCCTCGTACAACATCAGATTTGGTTTGGCTAGTACAGTCGAATGCAATTATCGTTGGGCTAAACATTACAAAAGTGAAAGAAGTTGCTACAATATGCGAAATGCATTCCACATAATTTGTTGAATGAACCTGTCCCCTCACCACCACAAAATATGTGGCACGTCTCTATTCCATCCGAGATGGATGTACTTGACGCAGAACAAGCGCATCCCTCAAACAAAACAAGCTAACATTCTCTAAAGAAGATGTATTCATATGAAGGACACAAAGTTAACCATGTCATGCTTGAACCATGTGAGTTTTCACCTTTCGGCTGTTGAGCAAGTCAAATTCATCACAAGTACGTACATGGAAGAAACAGCTACAAATATCCCAGTGCTGCAATTTAAAACTAAATATGGCTAGTGTAAACTGCAGTACTTGACTGCAAGAGACTGCAAGAAAAATAACTGACTCTATGCATTTTGTCAGTACCAACAGAAAGATCTAAACCACTATCAGAAAGTAACACCATTATAAGTAATACAGTTGCCAGCCATATAACTCTTGATATAACACTATGATGGTCAAAAGAAATGGAAGATCTTACTGTAAATGCCCTTCAAGTTAGGATGCTGACCACGGACAAGCTGTGTCACTACCTCTAACTGGGGATTCTTTTCCTTCAAAGCTGGAAGATGTGACTCCATAAAAGCCCTGCAATTCCAAGGAGTATTAGATATGAAGGAGCAGGCAAGTTGAAAGATTCAAGTGTTCAGGTACTGAATCCTGACGACAAAGATATTGATACAAGTAATATTTAAGCTGCAAAGTCATACAACTAATGCTTAAAGTATAGCCTACCAATCCACAGGGAAAGAGGATAATATGTGAAATTGGGAATAAACTTATGTTCAAGAATCCAAAATCCCCAGCTTCATTTACAGCACAACCAGCAAATAACTATTGGCCTAAACTGTAACTGAACTGTTTCTTCTAAACAAAATTTCTCCATTTCCAGTAATTCAGTGAGCTATTTTTCAATGGCATCATGTGGAACACATAATACAAACGCGATGCTCAACATGCACAATTGTGTCCACGAGAAAGATAGCCCATCCCTACCTAGAACCATTTGATACCACAACTGGGCTGGCATGTTGGATGTTGTTATCAGTTTCCATCGGAAAAAAAGAGGTCAAAGCCCTCCAAGTCATGCACTGGATTTTCATGTTCATAAGGGAGTTCAAATTAAATCATGGAAACAGCCTCTTGCAGAAATGTAGGGAAAGGCTGCGTACAAAAGACCCAAAGTGGTTGGACCCTTGCCCGGACCCTGCGCAAGCGGGAGCTGCGTGCACCGGGCTGCCCTTTTTTTAATCAAACTGCTATCGATCAGAGAGAAGTTAAGCAGGCTAGTAAGTGTTGTGCCTCGTCCAATTTACATCAACATGTGCAGTTCCACTTCAGTATCATGAGAGTGCCTCTAGTACTTACTTCCATCCTTGAGCCATACTCCCTCAGTTTATATTTCACTTATGAAATAGCATTGTCTTCTATAGATAGAACTTTCGCAATGACAGTCAAAGTCCAATAATATGCTAGCAGACACATTCAAACATATAACACGGAAGTTTTCTGCTTACAATTTTGTCGAAATCAGTTCCATGTTGCCAATCAACACACACAACTCTATATTGGTCAAGTTTGACTGTACGCAAACCATAACGGCCTACATCAGTAAACAGAGGGGTTCTTTCACAGCCTATGTACTGTTTATGACATGGCCCAAAGTATCCAAGAACACTCAGACTTGATAGTTAGTTCTTCGCCGGAAACACACTACTGGCACCTTTCAGAAAAACCAGATAACAGGGCATATACTAAGCATAACACATTTGAGGAAGATCTTTACAACTAATTTTTCCATGCAGAAACTGACTTTGTACAAAGTGTCAGACAGCAAGTACCTTACGCACGGTCTGCACAATCAACAGACCAATCCAACTCGATTAACAGAGCGAGTAATTCGGATCTCCCCTCCCGAATCTAAACTTGTTACCGCATCAAAGCAGAACAGATCAAATCGCTAGGGTCTGCCTAGTGGTGAAATCGGCTCTTATCGGCATGATGAAAGGTACCTGATTCCTCTGCTGCTCCCTCCCCAGTCGCAGTAGTTCACCACAAGCTTCTGCAGCTGCCAAACGCCCCTCAGCGCCATCACGCCGCCCTCAGGATCAAAAAGTGTGTGGGTGGGGAGGAGGAAAGGGGGAGAGTGCCAGAGTGGGGACGCCTGGGGAAGAAACCTAGCTGAAGGGGAGACCGAGATGGGCCGGCCCAGGAGAGCGGGAGGCCACTGCCTCCTTTTTATGTTTGTTTTTACATTTTCTGTTTTCGTTTTTTGCTTTATTTTTATACTTTTGTTTATACTTTAAAATATTCTAAATATACAAATTAAAAACAAACACACTACAAAAACATTTTAGAAATGTTTAAAAAGTGCTTGAAAATAACTGAAAAAGTATTTAAAAATATTAATCAAACATTCGGAAAAATGTTGAATGTGTATAGAAAATTTGTTGATCATGTATTAAAAAAATCATGAATTTTTTATCATGTATATAAAAATTTTAATCAATAATTTGAAAAAAAAATTGACTAAGTATTAATAAACATTAATATTGAGTTTGAAAAATCTTAATCAAGCATTTAAAAAAGGTTACATGTGCATAGAAAATGTTGATCATGTATTAAAAAATGTTAAACATGTT